>NW_026968857.1:0-210000 GCF_028390025.1 Pseudophryne corroboree | reverse complement strand
CATTTTACATGGGTCCGAGGCAGGTTCGAACCTTCCCGCCTTGCTCGGCTAACCCGAGCGCGCCCGAACGTCATCATCCCGCTGTCGGATTCCCGCGAGATTCGGATGTCTGCATTCGTGGAAAGGGGTCCCATGTGTAAACATGGGACCCCTTTCAGTCCGTCTGGTCCGGGTGTTCGGTTTGTTGTTTTGCCAAGTACGTGGAGTTAATCTGGAACCTGGATCAGGTGAGTATAATTATCTTTTATTTTCAGGTACCCGTGGATTCTACTTGGAGAAGAGGACCGACTGCTTCGTGTCAACATAGGTAAGTATGTGTGTGTCGGCAGGTGTGAAATAAAGTTATACTTTCACGGTGTCTGTGTCCTGTTTTTATTTGGGTATTTTTTCCCCAGTAGAACTACAGGTACCAGCGGGCCCGTTTTTCTCCCGCATGCTGGTACTTGTGGTTCTCAAAGTACCAGATTGCGGGGGAGGCTTGCTGGGACTTGTAGTACTACTGGAAAAAACAATATTCTTTCAATTTTCTCAAGGCTATCAGCCTCCCATCCGCAGCCCTTGGATGGGGGGACAGCCTCGGGCTTCACCCCTGGCCCTTGGGTGGCTGGGGGGGGGGGGGCCTTGATTGAAGGGGTCCCCACTCCCCCAGGGTACCCCGGCCAGGGGTGACTAGTTGGATATTTAATGCCACGGCCGCAGGGCACTGTATAAAAGTGACCCCCGGCTGTGGCATTATCTGTCCAGCTAGTGGAGCCCGATGCTGGTGTAAAAATAATGGGGGACCCTACTCTTTTTGTCCCCCGTATTTTTTGCACCAGCACCAGGCGCAGAGCCCGGAGCTGGTTTTAAAAATACGGGGGATCCCCTGTCCGTTTTTCCCCCGGATTTTTAGAACCAGGACCGGCTCGAAGAGCCCGAGGCTGGTTATGCTTTGGAGGGGGGACCCCACGCAATTTTTCTTTTCCGGGTTTTTCACATTCCATTTAAAAAATAATAATAATAATAATAATAATCTTTTAAAAAATATATAAATAATACTTGTGCCTCCAAAAAAGACAAACCAAGTACCTAATCCCTTCTAATATAAATAGATATGCTATTACCCCAAAAAAATATTATTTTTTATTAGATTCCGCCTGCAAAGTGTGGCGGATTGAAAATGACGAATTTACTGTTTAAAAGCACTGTTGTCGAATTTACAAACTTCAATTGAATATACTTTTGTTGAATTGCCGCATTTGTACCATTGCAGAAAAGTCGAATTTGTCAAATGTCGAATTTTAAAAAGTCGAATTTTGAAAGGATGCAAGAATAGGCCCCGCCCCCTTCTTCACATCAGCCGTCCCCTTCTACCCCTGTACCTTGCTCTCTCCTGTCTGTGCTCTCTCCCGTCTGTAGGACTAGGCCCCGCCCCCTTCTTACCCTCCAGTGACTGCTCTCTCCTGACAAGTGGACCAGGCCTGCCCCCTACACGCTGCTGGTGTCTTCATTGTTACTTGGTCTGGAGCTCCGTTGGGGAGAGAACTCACGTGAGCTCATTAAGAATGAGGAACTGGGATGTTTTAATTTTATTGTGAGTAGTGTAGTGTGGTGATGTAGTATGTTGTATGGGGGGTATAGTGTAACTATGAAGTGCAGCATATGGGAGGGCTATAGCATAGTGATGTAGTGTGGCATATGGGGGGTGGTAGCGCATAGGCGTGCGTACAGGGGGTGCCTGGTGCGCACAGGCACTCCCTAATGTCCAGCACCGCTGCACGCCACGCTTGCTGTGGCACAGTGATCGCTGAGTGTGTGATCGGTGGAGCCTAGCCTGTAGCTCATTTCCGTACCTCCCACCACCGCTGCGCCCGCCCCCCCTCTGCCTGCTGCTAATACTATGCTGAGTGCATTCGTCGGCGGCCTCACTGGGGGGACTGGTGTCACCTTGCAATGTGACGTGGTGATGTCCGCCTATGCTCTCCTCCCGCCCACCCGTGCTTTCCTCCCGCTGCGGTCTCTCAGTCCTAGTGTGCCGCGGCTGCCACACCACTAGCAGTGTTCCTCTAGGGGGGACTGGGAGCCGCCGGCAGACACATTCTGCTGAGACTTACTTGTCAGTGCGGGTTCCGGATGGCAGGCGGCGGGTGGGAGGGCAGACGGGGAGCAGGAGTCACAAGGAGTGTGTGGGTAACTAATTCACAATACTTCCGCTCAACGTGGCACTGCTGGTCCTTCATCTCCCATGTCTCTTCACCAGGTGGCGGGCGGCCCGGAAATTAAGTGATGTGTTGTGCAGCAGTCAGTGTGAAGTGACTGTGAGTAACACTGATGGTGCTGATGATGCTGCTGCAGAATCGGGAAGCAATTAATTCATAAATTGAATGTACTCAGTGTATTATACATACATAAACATGTACATACGTGTATTTGTGTATACATGTATATACATGAGTGTGTGTGCATATATATATATATATATATATATATATATATATATATATATATATATATATATATATATACAGCCAGTTCCCAGGAACAAAAGTCCTCCCCCGCTTCCGCTAAGTCCACAGCATGACGCTGGGGCTCCACTGGTGGAGCCAGGTGCGGTGGGGGCCCATCTCAAGTGCTTCAGCAATCAGTGGGCTTGCTCACAGGTGGATCCCTGGATTCTACAAGTAGTGTCTCAGGGATTCAAGCTGGAATTCGAGACGTCTCCCCCTCGCCGTTTCCTAAAATCTGCCTTGCCAACATCTCCCTTGGACAGGGAGGCTGTGATAGAGGCAAATTTACAAGCTGTATTTGCAGCAGGTGATAGTCAAGGTACCCCTCCTTCAACAAGGAAGGGGTTACTATTCCACAATGTTTGTGGTACCGAAACCGGACGGTTCGGTGAGACCCTGTCACAACTGAGGGCCTGAGTTGACGGGAGCCAACCTCAGTTGTAGGGGCTGAGATGTAACGGAACCTGGGAGGTTGTATCAGACCCCTAGACATGTAAGTAACATGTAGAATAACTGCCCGAAGGCGTGACCACGACAACCAGGATAAAAGTCAATGATGTTTATTATGACAAACTCCGTAACACAGCAGAAAATAAGAAAACATAAAAGTCAGCAGGGCAATAATACAGTTCCTGGGTACTACAGGGTGGCAAGGGCCACAGGCACTGGTAGTGTGAGACAGTTCTAATAATCTTCTAGTTGGAAAGTCCTTACCAGGCCTGACTGTAGCAATGGAGAGAACCCAGGATCGTACCAGCTGGTGTTCCAGGAAAGGCTGGGCTGCTGAAGGTAAAACGGCTGCTGTGGATACTGGCTGGAACCAGACTGTTGTTGGTACGGAGTGGATACTGGCTGGAACCAGTTAAATAATAAACGAACTTGAGAGCGATGAAATAATAATACCGGTGGAGAGTGGTAAACTGCAGAAAGGACACCGGCCCTTTAAGGGAAGCTGTACACTGCTGGAAGCTGGGCTGGAAGCAGGTGATTGACTTGAGAGCGATGAAATAATAATACCGGTGGAGAGTGGTAAACTGCAGAAAGGACACCGGCCCTTTAAGAGAAGTTGTACACTGCTGGAAGCTCGGCTGGAAGCAGGTGATTGCTGTAGCTGGAAACAGGTGAGTCCAGAATGGATCGGAGAGTCAGGCTACACCGCAGATGGAATGCTGGTGCGGGTCTCTATAGCAGAAGTCTGGAGACAGGAGCTGGAACCTGGAAGACAACCACAGGAGAGAGACAAACTGGAACTAGGT
Organism: Pseudophryne corroboree; assembly: GCF_028390025.1. Classification (NCBI taxonomy): domain Eukaryota; kingdom Metazoa; phylum Chordata; class Amphibia; order Anura; family Myobatrachidae; genus Pseudophryne; species Pseudophryne corroboree. Next base: position 206,258 of record NW_026968857.1, on the reverse strand, counting down.
TAGACAACCAAAGCACTGACGCCTTCCTTGTTCAGGCACAGCTTACTTATACCTGCAGCAAGGAAGGGGTTGGCTAGGCAATTATGCAAATCAACAATACAGACAGCAGATTGGTGGAAATGATCAGATGACAAAAACCAAGATGGCTGCGCCCATGCAGACACTTGGAGGGAAGTTTGGTTTGTAATCCATGTGAGAATTGAAACAGTAATGGCGACGCCGGCCACAGGAGACAGGAGACACCAGACTGACAAGCGCACATTTAACCACGCGGGCACAGCGGAGGCCGCGGCTGATGAAATCACCACTCTGACATTCTGCATGTGGAAACTCAGAAACAGCGGGATCCGGTCCTGGAATGCTGAGCCAGCCTTAGGAGGCATCTGAAGGGTAAGTAATGGCGTCCAGATACCCGGATCGTGACAGACCCATTTTAAATTTTAAATCTTTGAACACGTATATAAAACGGTTCAAGTTCAAGATGGAATCGCTCAGGGCGGTTATCTCAAGCCTGGAGGAAGGGGATTACATGGTATCACTGGACATCAAGGATGCTTACCTGCATGTCCCCATTTACTCTCCTCACCAGGAGTACCTCAGATTTGTGGTACAGGACTGTCATTCTGCGGCGGGACTGCCGCATTCTAGATCAGTAAAAGCCCATTCCACGAGGAAGGTGGGCTCTTCTTGGGCGGCTGCCCGAGGGGTCTCTGCTTTACAACTTTGCCGAGCTGCTACTTGGTCGGGGTCAAACACATTTGCAAGATTTTACAAGTTTGACACCCTGGCTGAGGAGGACCTAGAGTTCGCTCATTCGGTGCTGCAGAGTCATCCGCACTCTCCCTCCCGTTTGGGAGCTTTGATATAATCCCCATGGTCCTTACGGAGTCCCAGCATCCACTTAGGACGTCAGAGAAAATAAGATTTTACTCACCGGTAAATCTATTTCTCGTAGTCCGTAGTGGATGCTGGGCGCCCATCCCAAGTACTTGTACATAGTTATTGTTAACAAAAGGGTTATTGTTGAGAGCCATCTGTGCAGAGGCTCCGTTGTTGTCATACTGTTAACTGGGTATAATATCACGAGTTGTACGGTGTGATTGGTGTGGCTGGTATGAGTCTTACCCGGGATTCAAAATCCTTCCTTAGTGTCAGCTCTTCCGGGCACAGTATCCTAACTGAGGTCTGGAGGAGGGTCATAGGGGGAGGAGCCAGGGCACACCAGGTAGTCCTAAAGCTCTCTTTAGTTGTGCCAAGTCTCCTGCGGAGCCGCTATTCCCCATGGTCCTTACGGAGTCCCAGCATCCACTACGGACTACGAGAAATAGATTTACCGGTGAGTAAAATCTTATTATATATATATATATATATATATATATATATATATATGACTTGGGGTTTGTTTTATTAGATAGAGCATGTCCCTGTGAAGTGCCTTTTGGGGTTGTGGTTTTTCAGAAAGTTACAGGTTTTTTTTAATTAAGAGAAATATGCCCCATTATAGAGATCGGGCATTTCAATTTGTTGCGCCTGCGCAGTGGCCGCCAGCAGGGGGTGTACTAGAGTGCCTTCTCTTGAGAGCCGCAATATGGCCGCCTTCTCCCCGGTTATTCTGTAAATAGGAAAATAACCTCACAGGTTCACATAGGGCAGAGTTGCCACTACTAGTGCAGGGCTGTAACTTACAGTACTAAGGAAAAGCCATATACTAAAGCGGCACGGTGACCTCACCCCTCTCAGAGACACCAGGGCGCAGCACACTGGTGCACACACCTGTTAGCTCAGGGCAGCACTATAGGACCCTCCTGTAATGCTGTGCTGGCGGCGTGTAGTGATCAGGGCACTGGGAGACTGGCTGGCTGGTCTCCGTCTCTGCTGCCTATAGAACTTCCACCTCTGTTATATATCAGGGCTGCTCTCCTGTTATGATTCCAATACTCTGGTCTGGGGATATCTTATAGCAAGGACCTGAGTACTGGAACGTAATGCTTGGAAACGGAGTGGGAACGGGAATATCCCCTGGCGCCCTATCTCCGTTGTCTCGTCCGTGCTGTCAGAAATCTCTTGCGAGACTATGGTTGCTTGGGCCCATGGCAGCCGCGTTTGAAGGGCGGATTACGTCTGCCCAACTCCGATGCCCCCTCAGGTCTTAATGGGAGACAAAGAGAAATCCGAGACAGGGTGATAACAAGGGGCCCTCTACTAAACAACAAAGCCAGGGGCTCAAAACTAACTTTAAACTAGAGTATGTGCGGAAAACCGCCAGGGAAAAGGACAACCAAAATACCCACTTGTCCACTCTTCTACCCGGCACCGGCGAGTTCCGGAGAGGAGTGTGGGAGCGTAAACCTCCGCAAATGCACCAACACAGAATACAAAATAAAGCGGCCTAGGCCGCAGCACGCGGCAGAGCCGCCACTCACGAAAACCACACGAGATCCTCTAGCGACTGTTGCGGGTAAATGAGGACTGGAAGACTCCTTGGGAAGAGATGACAACACTAAGATTCAGGAACTCTGAGGACAGGAATGACCGGACACAGCAGAACTGGAACAGACGTCAGCAAACCAAAGCAGCATGCAGGAAGCTATTACCGGCGTCTGTGTGAAGCACTGAGAAGGTATTTAGCAGGGAGTCCTTCAATCAGAAGTTCAGAGCCTGATTAGCACAATGCCGTGCAGCTGCCTTGCTGCACGACCAGAAGACAAGTGTGTGTGTGTAGTTCACTTGATTGACCCTGCAAGGGGAGCGCAGTCCGTCCGTGGCGTCCCCGTTGCTAGGGTCCAGGCGGCTCAGCGCGCCCGGCGTCCTAGCGTTGCTAGGGAGCCGGCGGCTAGCACGCTCGGCGTCCCTAGTTGCTAGGCGCCGGGCCGCGAGGACATCGCGGACCACGGCGCCTAACACCTGTGTGTTCTCTTCCTCTCCTACCTCACACTGGAACTGGCCGCCCAGAGAACGAGAGGGCAGCGGCTGACATCAGAGAGGGTGCAGCAATCTGTGTGGGCAGAGCCCCTCACAGCAAGGTGTCCTTATGCTGTGCCCCGTGTAATCACTGTGATCCATACAGACTCACCCTGGTATGCTCTCTATTATTTATTTTTTTACACTGCGGCATGCTCGAGGGAAGGGAGCAGGCACCACCCCACCGCCACTACTCCTCCGCCAGCATCACTGCCGAGCCGGTCAGTGTTCCGGCGGCAATGAGCAGTAGGCAGCCACCAGCAACAACAGTCAGGAAGCTGTTACTCCCGGCAGCAGTAGCGTCAAGCTGCAATTCAGCCAGCGGCACGATGATCCGGGAGACAGTGGCAGCACAGGGAAGCAGTACCCCCTCCAATCGCAGCACCAACTAGGAGAGTGAGGCAGCAACCTGCCCCCAGCAGCAGCACCACCCTGATGATAGGTAAGATGCATTTTGGTGTCACAAGAAGGTGGCCGGAGTAGTGGCTGGCTGTGGTCACACCCCGGGGAAAAGTGATAGTGATTTCAGTGTTCCCTTGCGCGGGGATTGGATGTGTAGATGTATGGAGGCTATGTATGTATAGATGTGAGCGGCAGTGTGCGGATGTATGAGAGCGGCAGTGTGCGGATGTATGAGAGCGGCAATGTACGGCTGTATAACTGCGTCGGTGTGCGGCTGTATGAGTGCGATGGTGTGCGGCTGTATGCGTGCGGCGGTGTGCGGCTGTAAGAGTGCGGTAGTGTGCGGCTGTAAGAGTACGGCTGTAAGAGTACGGCTGTAAGAGTACGGCTGTAAGAGTACGGCTGTAAGAGTGCGGGGTTGTACGGATGTATGAGAGCGGGGTTGTACGGATGTATGAGAGCGGGGTTGTACGGATGTATGAGAGCGGCAGTGTATGGATGTATGAGAGCAACAGTGTACAGTTGTGTGAGAGCGGCAGTGTGCGGATGTATGAGAGTGGCGGTGTACGGATGTATGAGAGCGGCAGTGTATGGATGGCAGCGTCATAGGGAGGGATGTCGGAATGCTGTTATAGGGTTCCTAATACAAAATGCCACGTTGGGCTTGATGGGCAGGTAGTGCGGCAAGCACACCCAAATTGGCATTTGACGTCGCCTGCAGTCCACACTGTTGTGAGGAGTCAGAGTTAATTTTGACTGTGTAGTGACCTACCGCCCGTCCCCTCCTCGCATCTGAGCAGCAGGTCAGGCTCTTATTTTCTTTTTAATCAGGAGAGGCCGAGTGAACTGTGAGCAGGGGGGCAGAGCTACATGGGACCCAGAGGGGCTGCTGTGCTGTCAGAGAGGGAGAGGAAGAGAGAGATGAAGCTACTGCAGATCCCCAGCTGATTGTGAGGTGCCGGGTTGAAGGGTGATGTGATCACCCTTCTCCCTCGCTGCCGCTGGGGACCGCATCTAGGCTTCCTCCATCGAGGGCATGCGGCGCAGCAGTGGGCAGCGTGTAATGAGTTTGTCTGACTCATTATACTGCTGCCTGTTGTGGACACCTCCGTCCGTACGGACTGGTGTACATGCCCAGCACAGAGGTGACAGTGTTGGTGGAAGTGCTGCCCAGTTCTGACCCTGCAGGCCTCCCTGATCTGACTGCGGCCGCTGCTACTGCTGCGGCCCGAAACCCCTGCCGGTCCCCTCCATAGACTTCTGCCTGTCCAGCGCTGAGGTACTAGGGGTATCCCAGCTGCGGGAAGGGTATGTCTCTGGCTTTCTCTCCGGCAGGGGAAGGTGACAGCGGCGGAGGAAGTGTTGCCCACCTCAGACACTGCAGGCCTCCCCGATCCAGCTGCGGCCACAGCTGATGCTGCCAGAACCCCCTGCTGGTCTCCTTTGTTGACTGCCGCATGGCCAGTGCTGAAGTACTGGGGGTAGGCCAGCTACGGGAAGAGTGTCTCTGCCTCGGGCTCTCTCTCTCTGTCAGGGGAAGGAAGGGCTGATTCTCTGGCACAACAGGGAGGGCTAGGCTGCAGGAACACAGCACTGGAAGAAACAGGAGGCCGAACTCATGACCAAAAAGTGAGCAGTGCAGTGATCAGCCCCCTAGTCTTTCCCTCTCTCTGGGTGCAGAGCTGTATTCTACAGAGAGAGCTGGGATGGGAAGAAGGGGAACGGCACCTGACACACACATACACGCGCGGCACCTGACACACACATACACGCGCAACACCTGACACACACACATACACGTGCGGCACCTGACACACACACACACGTAGCATCAGACACAATAAAATAAACATGCAGCACCTGACCCACACATACACGCGCAACACCTGACACACACACATACACGTGCGGCACCTGACACACACACACACACACGTAGCATCAGACACAATAAAATAAACATGCAGCACCTGACCCACACATACACGCGCAACACCTGACACACACACATATACAAGTGCGGCACCTGACACACACACGTACCATCAGACACAATAAAATAAACATGCAGCACCTGACACATGCATATACACGCAGCACCTGACACATGCATATACACGCAGCACCTGACACATGCATATACACGCAGCACCTGACACATGCATATACACGCAGCACCTGACACATGCATATACACGCAGCACCTGACACATGCATATACACGCAGCACTTGACACATGCATATACACGCAGCACCTGACACATACATATACACGCACACCATCAGACACACACATACACACGCAGTGCCTTACTCACACACACATGTACACGCGCAGCACCTGACGCACACACATGTACACGCGCAGCACCTGACGCACACTCATGTACACACGCAGCACCTGACGCACACTCATGTACACGCGCAGCACTTAATGCACACTCATGTACACGCGCAGCACCTGACGCACACTCATGTACACGCGCATCACCTGACACAGACATACGTATTCATGCACAGCACCAGACATACACTTGTACACACGCGGAGCACCTGATACTCACACACATATACACCCGCCACACCTGACACACACACACACACGTGCGGCAGCTGACGCATACATACGCACCATCAGACACACTCATATATACACGCAGCACCTGACACACACATACACACAGGAGCTGACACACACATACACAGGCAGCACCTGACACACACACACATATACACGCGCAGCACCTGACACCACGCACTCACACGTACAAGCAATGCATTTCACGCCTACCTCCAGCCTCAGTTACAGGCTGCTGCCGCCTACCCCCCTCCCTGCATCAGCTGCAAAGGCAGCAAAATATTTTGACCAAAGTCTAAAGGCCCGTACACATTAAACGATGTCGCTCTGTGAGCTACATCGTCTAATGTTTCCCCTCCCGGGCCGGCCGGCGGCCGACTGTACACACTGAGCGATATGACCGCTCATATCGCTCAGTGACGTCACGCCCCCGCCAGCCCTGCATGAAGGTCGTGGACGACAGTCCACATCCTTCCTGCATGCCCTACCGACAGCGAAGATTGTTGCCGACCCGCGGGGCCGCGCATCGTTTGTCGCTGGCTGCATACACACTTAACGATAAAATGAGCGACGTCGCTCATTAAATCGTTAAGTGTGTACGGACCTTAAACAATTTGGTTTGGTTAATAAAATAATTTTGCACAGAACAGTGATGTTATACGAACATTTTCATTAAACATTTAAAAAATCAAATGTTTATTCTTACAGTGAAATTTTACATTTCTGAATAAAAAAAATAAATTTAAAAAAAGCGATGAAATTCCATAGACAAAAAACCTTACGGTTTCACATGTCCCATTAAGGCTTCTTAGACATGATCCAAATTTCAGAAGCCTGTTGTAACTCTTCCACTCAAACTCCAAAAAGCAATGAAATTCCGATCATTAAGGCTGACGCCTTAATGGACGTGTTCCTTGCGCAATACAGATATGGTATGCCATCACAGCCTGTGGGTAAGTGCAGATTCAGCACTCTCACAGAGTGAGATTGCTGTCACTCACACAATGGTGGAGCTGCTAATTCACAGATTTGTGTGCTCATTGGAATACACACATGCAGTCTATGCAACTGAAGGTCTGAGCGGAAGACAACGCTGCTCAGATGAGGTAAGAGTGTTGTTGATTGGAGGGAGGAGAGCGGTGTGGATGGGGGAACAGAAGTGTGTGGATAGAGGGAACACTAAGCAGCACTAATGGGGGGGACAGAGAAACACGGGGTAATTCAGACCGCAGCAGCAGCAGCGATTGCAGTCTGAATTAGTTTGTGAGGTGCGCACGTGCAATGGCCGCACTGCGCGTGCGTACCCCAGGAGCCCAGTGAGATGCTATCACCCTGCCTGATTGATAGGCAGAGGTGGTTGCGGGGAAGGAGGGGGGCGTGCAAACAGCGTTAGAATGCCATTGGCAGGGCATGGTCTGCACAACGGAGGCGTTTCCGGACCACTGGGGGGTGGGCTGTGGCGGTTATCCCCCTGCCAAGAGCGCAGGATCCACTAAATTTACCTTCAGGATGTCAGCTACATGAATAGGGTAAGAGTGGTGTGGATAGGGGGTAGATTAAGCAGCAAGTATGGGAAGGGAGACAGAGCGGTGCAGATGGGGGAAATGGTGCAGATGGGTTGAAAACACTGGCATGGATGGGTAGAAAACTGGTGCAGATGGGAGAGAAGACAGTGTGCCATGTACTGGAGGAGGCAGAGTGACGTTGAAGAAGGAAACACTGAGCAGCACAGAGAGAAGGAAACGGTGGTACAGACAATGCACAGGTGGGGAAAGACAGATGGTACAGATAAGTTAGTACAGACTAGCACAGATGGGAGAACACAGCAGTAGGGATTGGGGAAGACCGGGCAGCATGGGGGTGTATAGGGGAAGTAAGTGTAGATGCATAGACCGTAGATGGGGTATTATAGTTTAGCAATTAACCAAGATGTTTGAGGGAGCTAAATGTGTATACTAAGTGAGATGGATGTATGGAGTTAGAAGGATGTTGTAACAAGGTGGCTTTGTTGTGTTGACTGAATGGGATGGTTGTGGGCACTGTGTGGGATGGGAGCACCACAAAACTGCTCAGACCTTCAGTTGCATAGACTGCATGTGTGTATTCCAATGAGCACACAAATCTGTGAATTAGCAGCTCCACCATTGTGTGAGTGACAGCAATCTCACTCTGTGAGAGTGCTGAATCTGCACTTACCCACAGGCTGTGATGGCATACCATATCTGTATTGCGCAAGGAACACGTCCATTAAGGCGTCAGCCTTAATGATCGGAATTTCATTGCTTTTTGGAGTTTGAGTGAATAAAAAAAATAAATGTAAAAAAAGCGATGAAATTCCATAGACAAAAAACCTTACGGTTTCACATGTCCCATTAAGGCTTCTTAGACATGATCCAAATTTCAGAAGCCTGTTGTAACTCTTCCACTCAAACTCCAAAAAGCAATGAAATTCCGATCATTAAGGCTGACGCCTTAATGGACGTGTTCCTTGCGCAATACAGATATGGTATGCCATCACAGCCTGTGGGTAAGTGCAGATTCAGCACTCTCACAGAGTGAGATTGCTGTCACTCACACAATGGTGGAGCTGCTAATTCACAGATTTGTGTGCTCATTGGAATACACACATGCAGTCTATGCAACTGAAGGTCTGAGCGGAAGACAACGCTGCTCAGATGAGGTAAGAGTGTTGTTGATTGGAGGGAGGAGAGCGGTGTGGATGGGGGAACAGAAGTGTGTGGATAGAGGGAACACTAAGCAGCACTAATGGGGGGGACAGAGAAACACGGGGTAATTCAGACCGCAGCAGCAGCAGCGATTGCAGTCTGAATTAGTTTGTGAGGTGCGCACGTGCAATGGCCGCACTGCGCGTGCGTACCCCAGGAGCCCAGTGAGATGCTATCACCCTGCCTGATTGATAGGCAGAGGTGGTTGCGGGGAAGGAGGGGGGCGTGCAAACAGCGTTAGAATGCCATTGGCAGGGCATGGTCTGCACAACGGAGGCGTTTCCGGACCACTGGGGGGTGGGCTGTGGCGGTTATCCCCCTGCCAAGAGCGCAGGATCCACTAAATTTACCTTCAGGATGTCAGCTACATGAATAGGGTAAGAGTGGTGTGGATAGGGGGTAGATTAAGCAGCAAGTATGGGAAGGGAGACAGAGCGGTGCAGATGGGGGAAATGGTGCAGATGGGTTGAAAACACTGGCATGGATGGGTAGAAAACTGGTGCAGATGGGAGAGAAGACAGTGTGCCATGTACTGGAGGAGGCAGAGTGACGTTGAAGAAGGAAACACTGAGCAGCACAGAGAGAAGGAAACGGTGGTACAGACAATGCACAGGTGGGGAAAGACAGATGGTACAGATAAGTTAGTACAGACTAGCACAGATGGGAGAACACAGCAGTAGGGATTGGGGAAGACCGGGCAGCATGGGGGTGTATAGGGGAAGTAAGTGTAGATGCATAGACCGTAGATGGGGTATTATAGTTTAGCAATTAACCAAGATGTTTGAGGGAGCTAAATGTGTATACTAAGTGAGATGGATGTATGGAGTTAGAAGGATGTTGTAACAAGGTGGCTTTGTTGTGTTGACTGAATGGGATGGTTGTGGGCACTGTGTGGGATGGGAGCACCACAAAACTGCTCAGACCTTCAGTTGCATAGACTGCATGTGTGTATTCCAATGAGCACACAAATCTGTGAATTAGCAGCTCCACCATTGTGTGAGTGACAGCAATCTCACTCTGTGAGAGTGCTGAATCTGCACTTACCCACAGGCTGTGATGGCATACCATATCTGTATTGCGCAAGGAACACGTCCATTAAGGCGTCAGCCTTAATGATCGGAATTTCATTGCTTTTTGGAGTTTGAGTGGAAGAGTTACAACAGGTTTCTGAAATTTCGATCATGTCTAAGAAGCCTTAATGGGACATGTGAAACCGTAAGGTTTTTTGTCTATGGAATATATATATATATATATATATATCACAAACATATATGATTCATACATATATCACACACACATACATGATACATACATGAGAAAGACCTGGGATGGTGATGAGGCCAGGGCCCCCTGCTGATGTTGCGTTGAGGAAGGCAGTGTTCCAGGGCGGATGCCAGTCGGGGAGAGCGCCGCGCAGCCCGGGAAAAATACTGCTGAGGAGCTACATCTGGAAGAGCCCCTGGGAGGGAGAGTGCCACATGCCCCATCCTGCGCGGCAGACTCTGCAGGCCTGCACATGGGAAGGGAGGTCTCTGGCCACACATACTCACCCTTCTGCTGAAGCCCCGCTGCTGTCCCCATCAGCGATCTCCAGCGGGGAGCGGGGCCAGGATGAACCTCAACCTGTGAGAACTATCTTCATGATCAAGAGATCTCATATGCAAGATAAGTATGTGTTGGGATAGGGCTGGGGAGGGCGGCTGCTCGGGCACACCCCCGTCAAGTTAAGGAGATTTAACTGAGGAAGCACAAGGGAACTCTCGTCTGGGGACAACAACTGCAGGGAGACCACATCTTTTCAGATGAACATGGGAGGGCAGAAGGCTGCCTAATACTGAAGCACCCTCAGACATTAAACCATATGCAACAACTATTGCAAGCATTCCTGGGGGAAGTTCTGCAGCAGACGGATTTGCATACGGTGATGTCATCCAAGCAGTGGGCCAAAGTTGGCTGGAACCCTCATCTGTATATGAAAAGAGAAAAGGGGCATGCAGGGCATGGCGGCCTTTTGCGGCGCTTGGATAACCCCAAGTTTGCATTAAACACCCCCACCCTCCTTCGGTGTGGGGCTCATGTTGGCCATGCCCAAGCCCCTGAAGCATTCAAGCTGATTTCTTGCAGCAGCTGGGCACTGTAACAGCTTCAGAGCTGCTCTACAAGACAAGTAAAAGGGTGTGGGCCCTGCAGCACCACCTGTAGTTTGCATACACACATATATAGGACAGCATCTCTTATATGCCCCAGGGTCAATAAAATAGTATCCTTGTCTAGGCTATCCATCCCCTCAGATAAGGTATTTGTCCATGCCGCTACAGCACTACACACCCAGGCCGACGCAATTGCCGGTCTGAGTAAGGTACCTGAATGTGTATAAATGGACTTCAGGGTAATCTCCTGTTTGCGGTCAGCACACTCTTTGAGGGTAGCCGTATCCTGGGACGGGAGGGCTACCTTCTTGGATAAGCGTGTTAATGCTTTGTCCACCCTAGGGGAGGATTCCCATCGTAACCTATCCGTTGATGGGAAAGGATACGCCATAAGAATCCTTTTGGAAATCTGCAGTCTTTTATCTGGAGATTCCCAAGCTTTTTCACATAACTCGTTCAGCTCGTGTGAGGGGGGAAAGGTTACCTCAGGCTTCTTTCCCTTGTACATATGTACCCTCTTGTCAGCGACAGGGGGTTCCTCTGTGATGTGCAAAACATCTTTTATTGCCATAATCATAAATCGAATGGATTTTGCCAATTTTGGCTGTAACTTTGCATCATCGTAATCGACACTGGAGTCAGAATCCGTGTCGGTATCTGTGTCAACAATCTGGGATAGTGGGCGCTTATGAGACCCTGACAGTCCCTGCAACATAGGATCAGGCATGGGTTTAAATCCTGACTGTCCCAAAGCTTCAGCCTTGTCTAATCTTTTGTGCAATGAGTTTACACTAGCATTTAAAACATTCCACATATCCATCCAATCAGCTGTCGGCGGAGACACCACATTCATTTGCTCCCGCTCCTCTCTAATATAGCCTTCTTCCTCAGACATGTCGACACACGTGTACCGACACACTACACACACAGGGAATGCTTTTTCTGAAGACAGTTTCCCCACAAGGCCCTTTGGAGAGACAGAGAGAGAGTATGTCAGCACACCCCCCAGCGCTATATAACCCAGGAATAAAACAGTAACTTAATGTTTGCCCAGTAGTGCTGCTGTATGTAATTTGCGAATTATGTGCCCCCCCCCCCTCTTTTCAACCCTCTTGTCTAACGTGGTATAAGCAGGGTAGAGTCCGGGGAGCTTCCTCTCAGCGGTGCTGTGGAGAAAAAATGGCGCTGGTGAGTGCTGAGGGAGAAGCCCCGCCCCCTCGGAGGCGGGCTTCTGTCCCGCTTAAACTGTAAAATTGGTGGGGGCTTATACATATATAAAGTGCCCAGCTGTATATATGTTATATTTTTGCGAAAGAGGTTTATATTGCTGCCCAGGGCGCCCCCCCCTGCGCCCTGCACCCTTACAGTGACCGGAGTATGTGAGGTGTATGGGAGCAAAGGCGCACAGCTGCAGTGCTGTGCGTTACCTCAGTGAAGATCATGAAGTCTTCTGCCGCCTCTGAAGTCTTCTTTTCTTCTCATACTCACCCGGCTTCTATCTTCCGGCTCTGCGAGGGGGACGGCGGCGCGGCTCTGGGACGGACGGCGAGGGTGAGATCCTACGTACCAATCCCACTGGAGCTAATGGTGTCCAGTAGCCTAAGAAGCAGGACCTTGCAACTCAGATAGTAGGACTGCTTCTCTCCCCTCAGTCCCTCGATGAGGGAGTCTGTTGCCAGCAGTGCTCCCTGAAAATTAAAAACCTAACAAAACACTTTCTGTCAGAAAGCTCAGGAGAGCTCCTGAAAAGCACCCAGTCTCCACTGGGTACAGTATCAAACTGAGGTCTGGAGGAGGGGCATAGAGGGAGGAGCCAGTGCACACCCAGAACTAAAGTCTTTCTTAAAGTGCCCATGTCTCCTGCGGAGCCCGTCTATCCCCATGGTCCTTACGGAGTCCCCAGCATCCTCTAGGACGTTAGAGAAAATAGGATTTTAATACCTACCGGTAAATCCTTTTCTCTTAGTCCGTAGAGGATGCTGGGCACCCGTCCCAGTGCGTACTGTGTCTGCAGTTATTAAATGGCCCTTAACTCCAGAACATTTATGTGGAGATGAAAACATCCAAGGAAGACTTGACCATCTTCCTTGGATGTTTTCCCTCTGTGTGACTGCTCTCCAGCCTCGGAGGGTTGCATCCGTGGTCCCTAGGATCCCGTCCTGGATCCCGAACCATCGCCCCTCTAGGTGGTGAGAACTGTGCAGCCACCAATGGAGTGAGATTCTGGTCTTGGAAGACAGGATTATCCTCCGGTGCATGTGTAGGTGGGATCCGGACCACTTGTCCAACAGGTCCCACTGGAACACTCTGGCATGGAACCTGCCAAACTGAATGGCCTCGTAGGCCGCAACCATCTTCCCCAGCAACTGAATGCATTGATGGATTAACACTCTTGCTGGTTCCAGAATTTGTTTGACCAGACTCTGGATCTCCAGAGCCTTTCCACTAGAAGAAAACCTCTTCTGTGTCCAGTATCACTCCCAAAAACAACAACCGCGTCATTGGGACCTACTGCGATTTTGGCAAGTTTAGGAGCCAACCATGTTGTTGAAGAACTGTCAGGGAGAGTAGATGTTTTGCACCAACTGGTCCCTGGATCTCGCCTTTATCAGGAGATCATCCAAGTACGGGATAATTGTGACTCCTTGCTTGCGAAGGAGGACCATCATTTCCGCCATCACCCTGGTGAAAATCCTCGGAGCCGTGGACAGACCAAACGGCAACGTCTGAAATTGGTAATGACAATCCTGAATTGCAAACCTCAGGTAGCTTGATGCAGTGGCTAAATGGGAACATATAAGTAGGCATCCTTTATGTCTACCAAAACCATGAAATCTCCTTTATCCCCCGGACTGGAGATCACTACCCTGAGAGATTCCATCTTGAAATTGAATTTCTTTAGGTAGAAATTAAGGGATTTCAGATTTAAGATTGGTCTGACTGAGCCGTCCGGCTTCTGGACCACGAAGAGGCTTGAATAAAAACCTTCTCCCTGCTGACTAAGGCTGATTTGAACAATCGGTGAGGGGGAACGTCTTGAAACCCCAGTTTGTACCCTTGGGACACTATTTGTAAAACCCACGAGTCCAGGTCCGAATGAATCTAGAACTGACTGAAGAGTTTTAGACGTGCCCCCCACTGGTGCGGGCTCCTGCAAGAGAGCCCCAGCGTCATGCAGTGGATTTGGCAGAAGCAGAGGACGATCTCTGCTCCTGCGATCTTGAAGAGGCTACAGACCTCTTCCCTCTTTTCCTTCCTCTACCTGCAAAGAAAGGGGAATCTTAACTTCTTGCATATCTATTGGGCCGAAATGACTGCGTCAGATAATGATGCGTCTTCATCCGTTGAGAGGGAACATAGGGCAAGAAGGATGACTTACCTGCGGGAGCTGCCGAGATCAAATTAACTAGGCCGTCGCCAAACAAGGCTTCACCTTCATAGGGAAGAGACTCCCTTTCTTCTTGGAGTCAGCATCAGCATTCCCTTGGTGAATCCACAATGCCCTCCTATCCGAGACTGCCATGAAATTGGCCCGTGAGCACTTGTGCCCGGTGTAGGATTTTTAAATATGTGTAGTTTACTGTATGCAAGGGTTTAAAACCTTTTAGGAACTGAGATCTAAGGTGTATTACATGTAGTTTAAAAAAAACAAAAAAGGTTTATTTTATGGCAGTAGTTTCCAAACTGGGGTTCTTGCACTGGTAGCATAGTTTGGTGGTCCAGGACCAATTAAAATTATTTATACTTTATTAAATTGGCAAAACCATTCCCTCACAACATAACTGAACCTGAGGATGACATGCTATAAACACAATTTACTTAATTTTATATTTTTTTCTGAATTTCTCAATAAAAAAAACTTTGGCCTAGGGGTGCCGTGAAACAAATTTTGATACTCTAGGGCAGGGGTGTCAAACCCATGGGCCGCATGCTGCCCCCAATGCATCCTTTTGTGGCCCACAGGCCGGGGTCCGGCAGGGGTCCTTTTGTGGCCCGATCACCTTGCTTAGAGCGAGGGCAGGAGAGTGCAGCCAGAGTCTTTGCTTTCTATGTGCGGCACCATCTTCCCGAAGAGATCACCGGGAAGATAGTGCCTCTTCCACTGGCTACAGCACAGGTATACTGGGGTGGGGTAGCAAACTGGGGGCCCCAATGGGCCCCTCCAGCAGTCCCTCTACCAAAACACGTCTTTTGGTGGTTTTGCGGTGTTGTTATAACTACATGGTGACGATACTGTAGCACAGAGATTTTCAACCATTTACAACTCACGTCACACAGAACAAGATTTAAATATTGACAAGGCACACTGAAATATAATGGTGATGCATGGTGCAGTATCGTGTCCTAGGATGTCATGTCGCAGCTTCTCCATAGGTAACGCCTGAACAGGCCCGGTGACAGGGGGGACAAAGGGGACACTTGTTCAGGGCTCCAAGTATTAAGAACAGAAATAATGGGGCCACAGTGCCAATATTGCTTTTTAAAGTGTATCCACCAACTGCTCAATTTAAGCAGGAAAACAATTAACAGGCCAACTAAACCCTCCCCCCTCCTTTTACCCCATCACTTTGTCCAGTCCCTGTGGTCCATACTGTATTGCCATTATTATGCATGTTGCTGTGCTGGCCCTTTTCTGAATGTCCCTGCCACCGCCACCGAAGAGCTGGATAGCCCAGTATGAAAACCACCTGCTGGCCTCACTGACGGTCCGAGTCAAAGGCTCCATTTTTTTTAAAGATCCCTCTGCCAAGTTAAGGGGGGTTGAGGGGGCCCCAGAGATATCAGTGCACTGGGCCCCGAGATTTCTGTTGCTGGCCCTGACCCTCAGGGGCGTATCTACCCCTTGGCCAGGATGGCACTTGCCAGGGGCACCATCCAGCTGTGCCAACCGTGGCTAAGGGATAGAGTTCTGCAGTCTCGAAAGGGCGCTATGGCAATCAGCGTGGGACTGACCAATTAGACGGTGAGGGAAGGATACTGAAATTGTCCCAACCCTGTTACAGTTTGAAACGCCCCTCAACTGCTGTCCACTGCTTCACTCCTAGCTCTGCTCCTTTGAAATTATTAATCCCTACCCCCCGGTAGGCGGAGTTCTCCAGGCCCATACTCAGGAGTCACCACTGCTGTACATTATGTGCCGGTTGTAGAGGCAGAGCGGGGAACATCAGAGAACGCCACAAATTACACAGTGGGCAAGGAGATGGCTGGAGACAGCTGCACAGCCATGCCTTGCAAGTTCGAGAGAGCTGTTGAATTTCAGCACTTCAAGTCAGAGCCTGCCCCCTGCTGCCCAAGCAGTCCGTGACAGTTAGTGTCGAGGAGGGGGGGATTTGTGCATGTGTGCTATCAGTGTGTGTGTGTGGGGGGGGGTGGAGGATGTGTGTGACTGTGAGGGAGCTGTCAGTGTCAGTGGGGAGAGGAGCAGGAGGGAGTTGTCAGTGTGTGGAAGTGATGAGAGTTGTCAGTACTGGGGAAATGTGTGTGTGTGTGTGTGTGTGTACTAGATTTAGGAGTGTGTGTTTGTAAGAGGTTTCAGTTGGGGAATTAGAGTTCATACAGTAATTAAATGTTTTCATATTGAGAACTACATCTCCCAGCATATACAGTGTGCTGGGGATGCTAACAAGCTTTATTTAAAAGTTTAAAAAACATTGCTTTTATGACTGCAATGGTTAAAAAGGGAGAGCTATAAATCAATTTATCAGTGAATGATCGCAGTTTGAGCTGTTACATTTTACTGAACCACCTATCCCTCCACACTCACTACCTGTCCTCAGGATACATTTACCATCCCGGCAGACGGTATACCGGCGGTCATTTGACCGATGTTGGAATCCTGACACCACTTGGGAGACTGGTGCCGGCACACAGACAGCCAACATCCCGAAGGCGAGTATTGGAGGGAGGGTTAGGACCGGGGGAGCGGGTGTTAGGGAAGGCACTAGGAGGGGGGGGGGGGTTAGTCCTAGCAGCCACCCCCTGAGGGTTAGCCCTATCCGCCACCCCCCCCAGAGGGTTAGGATTAGGTATCATGTGACTGCTGGAATCCCGAGCGCCGGATGCCATACCCAACCCCCTTTACTTTTTCAGGCATTTCTATCTCTCCTCTCTCTATGGTGTTCCGATTGCCCACTTTCCCTTGTGCTTTTCTCTCTCTCTCCTTTGTTTAGAGCATCAGTTTCTGTAGTCCACTTTATCCTTATTTTTTCCAGTGTTTCACTATCTCTCTGATGTAATGAGGATGTATGGTCTAGAGCAGTGGTTCTCAAACTCGGTCCTCAGGACCCCACACAGTGCATGTTTTGCAGGTAACCCAGCAAGTGCACAGGTGTATTAATTACTCACTGACACATTTTAAAAGGTCCACAGGTGGAGCTAATTATTTTACTTGTGATTCTGTGAGGAGACCTGCAAAACATGCACTGTGTGGGGTCCTGAGGACCGAGTTTGAGAACCTGTGGTCTAGAGGGATCAGTAATGCATTGTACTGTATAGAGGTGTCAGGGATGTAGCGTAGGGTATAGAGGCGTCAGGGATGTAGCGTAGGTTATAGAGGCATCAGGAATGTAGCGTAGGGAATAGAGGCATCAGGGATGTAGCGTAGGGTATAGAGGCGTCAGGGATGTAGCATAGGGAATAGAGGCGTCAGGGATGTAGCGTAGGGAATAGAGGCATCAGGGATTTAGCTTAGGGAATATAGGCATCAGGGATGTACTAGCAGGTATATAGAGGTCAGTGTACTGTATAGAGGGGTCAGTAATGCAGTGATGGTTATAGAAAGGTCAGTGATGTAGTGTAGGGTATAGAGGGGTCAGTTATGTAGTGTGGGGTAAAGAGGGGTCAGTAAAGATACTAAGCTGAAGTACTTAGAACACTTCTTGAATTAAGACACAACCTGCAAGAAAAAGTATGCAATATGGGTGAAAAGGCAAATGTCAGAGGTCTGATACAAGTAACCAGCTCCACACCTTGCACCACATAGCGTTATGTTAAACTGGGATATGTTCTTTTTTGGTGTGTGTGTATGTGTGTGGGGGGGGGGGGGTGCCAAAGGAAATTTTTGCCATTGGCTCCTTTGGTCTAGAACCAGCCCTGATCACAAAATATTTTTGTCTAAGCAGACTGGACATTGATCAGCGTTGGCTCATTCTCAGCCCCCCGCCCAGCCTCTGCTGCCAGCAGACTGCTATTAGCTAGTTAACCTTCTGCCTTCCCTATCTATGACACAGACTGCTGCTAATGCTACCAGACTGTTCCCAGTGGCTTCACACCAACAGTGAATCCCAGCCGATGATGTAGGGCAGCGTGTGGGGGAGGGGGTCAGTTGCTGTGGCTCCAACATGGTAACCGCCAATGGACTGCAATGCTTTATCGAAAGGGGGGGCGCCAGTCCCTTACTTTGCCAGGGGCGCTTGGACCCCTAGCTACACCTCTGTTGACCCTAACCGATACACCTAAACTAACCATAATTCCTGCAGTAAAAATCCATGTTTCTATGTATATAGGGGGTCATTCCGAGTTGATCGCATGCTGCCGTTGTTCGCTGCGTAGCAATCAGTTGAAAAAAATGGCTAATCTGTGCATGCGCATGCTCCGTAATGTGCATGCGCATTGTACGGGTACAAAGTCCATTGTGGTTTTGCACTAGTTCTAGCGATTATTCCAATCACAGAACAGGCCACAAGGAGATTGACAGAAAGAGGGCGTTTCTGGGTGGCAACTGACCGTTTTCAGGGAGTGCTTGGAAAAATGCAGGCGTGGCAGAAGAAATGCAGACGTGGCTGGGCATTCGCTGGATGGGTGTGTGACATCAAAAGCCGTCCCTCGGTTGTTAGAATCAACGCACACGAAGTGTAACTACAGTGCTGGTCTTATTTTGAAACGATTTTGCAGGCGCTCTGCTGCTCAAGTGTTCGCACTTCTCCAAAGTGAATATACACTCTCCAGTGGGCAGCGACAATGCGTTTGCATGGCTGCTAAAAACTGCTAGCGAGCAATCAACTCAGAATGACCCCCATAGTGTATTGCAAGAAAATATCTGTAAATCCAATGGTACCGTAAGTGCGGTATATACTCGCACTTCTTTGCGGGGTGAGAACATCTCCCCTAAGTGAAGTCAGCCCTATGAATAGAGTTTGTGTGATCCCTGTGCAGCAGTCACAGAAAGGGTTCATCTCTGCAGTTTGTCACTCAAATTACATTGCTGCATTTTTTTCTAGAAGTGGATCTGAGAGCTGTTACCCGCAGACCAGCTACAATAATTATCCTGGGTACTCACTAGACCAGTGGTTCTCAAACTGCACCCTGGGGTGCCTCAGGACACTTGCAGGGGTGCCTTGGATTGGTTGTCCAGGACCAATTCAAAATATTTATAGTTAGTGTTATAGGCAAAACCAGTGCTGTTGGCTGGCAATCATAACATATGTGCACAAGCAGAAGCAAATCCTGTCCCCTACCAAAGGGCCAGTGCTAGGGTGTTTGGCGCCTCCCTGCAAACTATTAATTTGGGCCCTCTCTCCAATACTTAATAAAGGGACAGTGCGCTCCTTAAAAAAAGAAGGTGTGGTATCACAAGGAAGGGGCATGGCCACACAATAGCACCCCAAATCAAAATACGCCACACAGTAGCACTATCTTATTGTCATTACACCGCATGTAATAATAATAATAATAATACCCACAGTCGCAGTGCCCTTTATACACATAACCACCATATCAGTGCAGCTTACACACATAATGCCAACAGTAGCAGTGCCCCTTCTACACATGCCCACGGTGGCAATCCTTTACATGGCAAATATCAACCTGGTTTTGCCATGTAAAGGATTGCCACTTTAAAAACAAACAATCAAACAAAAACAAAAAAAACAACAGGAAAAAACACAAAATCTCTCACTTTCTGATTCTCACACCCTATTACATTCCTCTCTATATATTTAAATGTTTCTATTACTGTATGTTCCCTCTTCCCTTCTCCAAACTATACACATCAACATTTTTTAGTATTTCCAGGTAAGTTTTGTGATGTAGGCCATGCACAATTTTAGTTGCCCTAATGTATTTACAGCCTTCTGGAGATATGGCTTCTGGAACTGAACACAGGATTCTAAATGTGGCTGTACCAAGGACCTATACAGTGGCATTACAGGTTGAGTATCCCTTATCCAAAATGCTTGGGACCAGAGGAATTTTGGATATCGGATTTTTCTGTATTTTGGAATAATTGCATACCATAACGAGATATTATGGTGATGGGACCTAAATCTAAGCACAGAAGGCATTTATGTTTCATATACACCTTATACACAAAGCCTGAAGGTCATTTTAGCCAATATTTTTTATAACTTTGTGCATTAAACAAAGTGTGTGTACATTCACAGAATTCATTTATGTTTCATATACACCTTATACACACAGTCTGAAGTTCATTTAATACAATATTTTTAATAACTTTGAGTATTAAACAAAGTTTGTGTACACTGAGCCATCAAAACACAAAGGTTTCACTATCTCAGTCTCACTCAAAAAAGTCCGTATTTCGGAATATTCCGTATTTCGGAATATTTGGATATGGGATACTCAACCTGTATTACTTTTTTCTGCTACTGGTTCTTTAACCTATGCAAACAAGCATCTGACTTGCCTTTCCTATTGCTTTGTTACATTGCTTACCTGAAATAGTAATACTTAGATAGCTTTCCTCTTGCCATTATAATGCCCTTAATATTATAGTTAGCCTTTGCATTTTTGAGACGTGTATGATTTTGCATTTTTTGGCATTAAATGTTGCCATGTTCTTGACCATTCCTCTAGTCCAGGGGCGGAACTGCCAGAGACAACGGAGTCAGTTGCCGCCGGGCTCCAGCCCTAAAGGGGCTTCCTCCATTGCCCCCCGGCTGTTACGTGCCCTTCCTACTAAATAGACAAAGGCGCTACCAGCAGGGTCTCGCAGTTTGTACATTCCATGCCGTAACACCCTTCTTTCCACCTTCACAATGAAGCTATTGGTACTTTGCAAAAAAAAAAAATTATTAGCATTGCAACTCAGCAGATCAATGCAGTGTGCAGCCACACACTCCATATATCTGCTCAGCCACAAAGCTGATTATTTCTTCACAAAGTACAAGGTGAGCTCCAAATAGAATTCTCTAGCTTAGATTATACCTTTCTATGCAAGGGTAAATAGCTCAATTGTTTGACTGCAATGCCACAGGAAATGGTTTGGATCCAAGACAGTGTGACTGAATAATAAAGAAACCTTAAGATGAGTTCATGAATGTTGTATAAGTATTAGTGAGAGAAGGGGTCAGGAGCATGCTAGGCTGCAAAAAATAAGGTAGGCTGCAAGTGAAAGTAATGATCTCCTATATATTTTCCCAGATCTGTCACTCTGTGTGGCTAACTCTGGGGGAAGTCACAGCAATGGGCGGAGACGGCAACTGCAGGACGATACACCAGTGCCAGCAGCAGACCGTAACAAAGTGACAGATCAGGGAGAATATATAGGAGGTAGGGAGGTGGCCATGGTACATGGCTGGCCAAGGGACACTAGCTCATGTACCCCTTTACCACTGAGGCTGGCCACCAAGGATGGACCTGTCACCAGTGCACATGCAATAACCTCTTCTGCTGCCCTCTTTGCAACTCAGATTGCCCAGTGCTCCCCTTCGCTAACAGTCCACAAAGTTTCCCCATCTCACGATCTGCCTCCTCACCCCCACTTTCATCTCTACAGCACACGCGCATATCATACAAGATCCCATCATGCGTACGTAGGTCTGAAATGCAAGAGGGAGGTTGGGGGGAGATTGGCATGCGCCAGCAACACCACACAGCTCACTGTGACCACAGTGGAGAGGCGCTGCAACAGGACAATACACCAACCTCGGAGCAAGGAACTGCGTCGGTCAGGAGGAGAACTATTTCAATAGCATAAAAAGGTTAATGCGTCCCACCCTATGGACACCAGACTCATCAAGTCACTGTTGCCAGAGTCTCATACAATGACTCTGAACCTCTAAGCACACTATTTGACTGTCCACACCCTGCTGTGCCTATTACCCATCTCCTCCACCACCCTCAACACTGACCCACACATCATTCACCCACAAAGATACAATAAAGGTAGTTTGGATAAATTAGCTAAATGAAATGGATTTAACCAATTTATCTAAATGACCATTTTTGGATGTTTTCCAGTGTTTGTGAACAAATGGTCAATTGTAATTTGCTGCCACATATTAGCATAATTTTGTTTCAACTAGAAAAAAAAATTGGACAGATAATCTAAGTGTGGATCCAGTTTAAAGGTCCGTATTCACGGCCCGATTTTGGGGAGAGATGTGTGCTGAGCGAACTGCTCAGCACACATCTCTCCCCCCGCTCAGCACAGCGTGATGTGTGCTGAGCGTACGGGGGGTGGGGGGGGGCGCTCATTTCACCCCCTGTGTAGGGCATTCTGTGTGTATCCAGCTTAACAGGTGTGAGCATCATACAACTACTGACTTGCGAGTAACTATACAGCAGCTCCATACCTTGTGACTTGAAGAAACACCAGTTAACCCCGGGAATGCTGCAGTCAAAGCAACAATTCCTCTTCTTCAATTACCATTTTAATAATAGGGTAAAGAAAATGAAGTGGATTTTAGAAAGAAAATAATACTGTCAATATACTATTAAAACAAATTAAAATGGTAAAAGTTATTGTACTTTAAGTAAAAATAAAAGAGACAAAATATCAATCCCAGTTTTGGATTACTTTAATTAACAAAAAAAATGCATATAGCAGAGGATAGTTTCAATCTGCCTACCTCTGGGTTATGGGCCCAACATGCTTCCATTGCAGTACTCTGCTGCACATGTAAGTGCAAGAGATCCTGAAGCACTCACTCATCATGGGAAAGTACCAATGTGTTTCTTCGTTGGTTGATGGAAGAAACATCTTACAAAAACTCTCCAGATTATTGACTTTTTAAAGTTTTTCTAGGAAACGTTTTAGATGAATGCTTATTAGCCTTTGTCAGTATGGACTTTTGCAAAGTGTCTCTGTGGCGCAATCGGTTAGTGTGTTTGGCTATTAACCAAAAGGTTGGTGGTTCAATCCCACCCAGGGACGTAATTAACCTTGTGATCAGATTTTGGTGATATTTAAGTAGACAAGTCAAAATTTCAAACCTCCTCTTATGGTGTAGGGTACATGGCCTTCTCTGATGTAATCAGAGTTAGATTTGATTCAGTGATTTTATAAAAAACAGCTAGGAAGCACAATTTAGCAGTGGGTTGCAGAGAAAAAAAATATGCTGGCAGAAAAATCCAATCGAGTGATTAAACAGCTCTTCATTTTCTGGCTTTATTTTTATGCTAACAAATTTGTTCTCTGAAAAGTGTCCACAAAGCCAAGTCTCTGATTAACACCTTTGTAAGGATGGTTTTTCACCTATTACTAAATTAAACTTGCTTCATTGGAAAGGCAGCAAGATGCATCCTCATTTCAATGTCTACTGAAATAATACAAGTTGACACCAGGAAACATTAACGCCACTGCATCCTTGCTGCTTTCTCATGTGGAAGTCTGTTTAATGTGAAAACAAATGTGTGTGTTTTTTTCAACCTGGAAGCCCAACATCGATTAAGATCGATCTTAAATAGACCCCTGGGTTTTAAGGATAACCATGGTTGAGTCCAATGGTTAATTCACATTGACCGAAGTTCTAATTAAGTCACCTGTGCTCAAGCATGATATCCTTAAAATCTGGATTGCAATGACAGCATTTTGGAACTATGCCTAAGGGTTTAATTTTTACATTTATCCACTGACAATAAATCTACCTACAATATCCCTGTAACTGTTATGATTACAGTATTTCACTAAATAATTTAATTTGCTGAACCTTCTGTAAAAAGAAATATTAAGCTGCTGTAATTCCCAGATGCAGCAAATTTGTTAGCTAGTGGGCAAAACCATGTGCACTGCAGGGATGGGGGGGGGGGGGGGCAGATATAACATTTGCAGAGAGATTTAGGTGGGTTATATTGTTTGTGTGCAGGGTAAATACTGGCTGTTTTGTTTTTACACTGCAATTTAGATTTCAGTTTGAACACACCGCACCAAAATCTAACTCTCTCTGCACATATTATACACCCCCCCCCCTGCAGTGTACATGGTTTTAGCTAATAAATTTGCTGCTGTGATCAGATCTGAGTTAAGCCCTATGTATTTGGCACTGGCAAAGGGTTAGAGGCCTTGCTGTAGAGCTCACACCTTTCTTATCATGCATTGTAATATTTCCTATGTCCTGATGTTGTGCTCTCTGCTCCATCCAAGTAAACAGCAATGTAGCATGGCTATCAAAGAGCGTGAAGATTGCAGATTTCCTGGGATTAATGCTAAGGAATGCTATTCCAGAGGCTGCTGCTTTAATTCAAGTGTCACTGGGGTTAAATGGTGTTTTTACCTTAAAAACACAGGTAGAGTATATAGTACAGTGGTAAAGTGGGAGCATGTAGTGCTATTGATTACAGATTTGATGGAGCTTAAACATGGATAAGGTCCATGGCTCTAAGAGTTTATCTTGTGTATCCTTTATTCTTAGTCATGGTCAGATAAGATTAGAAAATACCATTTAAGTGGAAATTTCCTGTTAGCTGTTTTTCAGTTTGCTCAACTGTCTGATTAACTGGTCCTAAAAAAAGGACCAAAGGAGCTAAATTGCCCTGTGATCTAGCTAAATTGCCCCAGTTAAAAAAAAAAAAAAACTAAGCTGCTGTAATTCCTGGATGTTTCCTTACTGCATCAACAGGAAGTGACAAGAAACAATGTAATGTGGAACCGTACAGCAGAAGGGATTGCGGCTACCCCACAATAAGTGCAGCGGAATGTAAGAAGAGGCATATACAGTGTGGTGTGGCTGTAGATGAGCTTAGTGGTTTCTGTTAGAGTTCTTCTACTTCTAACTACTCGTACATAAATGAGTAAGCCGCCGATTTATTAAACCTGGTGAAATGATAATTTGCATGGTGATAAAGTACCAGCCAATCAGCTCCTAATTGCCATGTCACAGGCTGGGTTTGAAAAATGACAGTTAGGAGCTGACTGGCTGGTACTTTATCACCTTGCACTTTATCAGTTCACCAGGCTTAATAGATCTGCCCCAATGTTTCAAAATGGAATGCATCAAGAGAACGGTGTTGGTAGTATAAAACTACCTACAGCACCTGGTATTCCCAGGTGGTCTCACATCCAAGAACAAACCAGGCCTAAAATCAGGTGATATTGGGCATATACAGTGTGGTGTGGCTGTAGATGAGCTTAGTGGTTTCTGTTAGAGTTCTTCTACTTCTAACTACTCGTACATAAATGAGTAAGCAGCCGATTTATTAAACCTGGTGAAATGATAATTTGCATGGTGATAAAGTACCAGCCAATCAGCTCCTAATTGCCATGTCACAGGCTGGGTTTGAAAAATGACAGTTAGGAGCTGACTGGCTGGTACTTTATCACCTTGCACTTTATCAGTTCACCAGGCTTAATAGATCTGCCCCAATGTTTCAAAATGGAATGCATCAAGAGAACGGTGTTAGTATTGTAAAAATACACACAGCTCCTGGTATTTCCTTGTGGTCTCCCATCCAAGTACTAAAACCAGGACCAACACTGCTCAGCTTCCATGATCAGGAGAGATTGGGCAAATCCAGTGTGCTGTGGCTGTAGATGAGCTAGTGGTTTCTGTTACAGCTCTTCTACTTCTAACTTCTGGTACATAAAAGAATACATGTAAAAATTAAATGTACCAAGAAAATGGTGTTGGTAGTTTAAAAACACCTAAAGAATCTGATACTACCAAGCAGTCTCCCATCCATGTATTAACAAAGTCCAATACTGCTTTGCTACAAAAATCAAATGAGATTGGGCATATCCAGTGTGGTGTGGCTTTAGCTAAGTTTTGTGGTTTCTGTTAGAGCTCTTCTACTTCTAACTACTGGTACATTAATGAATATGTATAAGGTTGTAGTTTATCCAATATGCCTTTACTACCTTACCTTTCAACCCCCCCTCCCTCCCCTCTTCTCCTTATAGCTTCCTTAGTTCTCTCCTCCTCGTGTGTGCGTTATTTGTTTTCTCATACGTCCTAGAGGATGCTGGGGTCACATTAAGAACCATGGGGTATAGACGGGATCCGCAGGAGACATGGGCACTTTAAGACTTTCAAAGGGTGTGAACTGTCTCCTCCCTCTATGCCCCTCCTCCAGACTCCAGTTTTAGTATTGTGCGCAGTGATACTGGATGCACTACAGGGGAGCTCTACTGAGTTTCTCTGAAAAGACTTGTTAGTTTTTTTTATTTTCAGGGAGGCTGCTGGCAACAGTCTCCCTGCTTCGTGGGACTTAGGGGAGAGAAGTATGACCAACTTCTAGTGAGTTCAATGGCTCTGCTTCAGGCTGACAGGACACCATTAGCTCCTGAGGGTGCTGATCGCTGGGTACGCCTAGATGCACACTCCCGCAGCCTGCCGTCACCCCCTTACAGAGCCAGAAGACAGGTGAGTAGCAGAAGAACAGAAGACTTCTTCTTCAGTGACGGCATTCTGAGGTACCGAGCAGCGAGCGGAACGCTGCGCGCCATGCTCCCACACAAACACAGGCACTGCAGGGTGCAGGGCACGGGGGGGGGCACCCTGGGCAGCATAAATTCCTCACAAAAGGCTGGAAAAAGTGGACATTAGTGCCTGGGCACTGTCCTTACCCCGCTAGCGTAATTAATTATTTCTGAGCGGGACAGATACGCGCCATTACAGCGGCGGGGCTTCTTCCTCACCTCACCAGAACATCTTTAGAGCATTACAAGTCTATCACTATAGAGTTTATTATTTCCCAGACTGTGTACTTTTGGCGCTGGATTGTGAGCTGAAAAATCCTCTGTGTCCCTCTGACAGATTTACTGACGGTCTGTCCCCCATAAGCCGGTGTGTCTGTGGGTACTTGGTATATGTGTGTCAACATGTCGGTGGCTGAATGTTTTTCCCAAGAGGAAACTATATTAGGAATGCAGACATATGATGGTGGCCCTGTTGGCACCACCAATAACTGACTGGGTAAATGTTTCAGTAATATCAGAGTAAGGTTGGATAAATCTGTGTCCCAGACACAGACGTAGAGAATAGATGTGATATTCATGGCTATGTTTCTTTTCCCTCAGGCCCCGCTGGGTCGCAAAAATGTTATTTTGCCCAGTTACTACACACTGATACTGACACGGATACTGATACTTATGTCGACCATAATGTTTCCTGATTAGATCCAATATTGGCAAGGAGCATTCAGTACATGATTGTGGATATTAAGGACATATTAAAATCACTGAAGACCCTGCTGTTCCTGACAAAGGGGTCTATATGTATGTATATATAGATATATAATGAAAGCTGATGTAACGTTCCTCCATCTCTGTTTGAGAAAGTCTGGGCCAGCTCGACAAGATGGTTTCAAATCCCCAAAAGGATTCTGGTTGTTTATTCATTTCCCGCCGCGGACAGAATAAAGTGGGAGTCACCCCCTGTTCTGCACGGGGCCCTGTCACAAATCCAGCGGATCGTATGCAGGAAGCTACATTATTTCTAGTTATGTAACCACGGGTACATTACTTAGACCTGCCATTACATGTGCATGGGTGAGTAGTAATATTCAAGAATTGGTCGAATACCTTGTCATCCGATATAGATACCCTGGAGAGATGGGATACTCCTTACGTTGTATCATATCAAGGTCACTGCAGCATACTTACGTGAGACTGCAAGGGATATAGGACTCTTGAGTTCACGGGCCAATTTCATGGCAGTGTCGGATAGGAGGGCATTGTGGATTCACCAAGAGAATGCTGATGCTGACTCCAAGAAGAAAGGGAGTCTCTTCCCTATGAAGGTGAAGCCTTGTTTGGTGACTGCCTAGTTAATTTGATCTCGGCAGCTCCCGCAGGTAAGTCAACCTTCTTGCCCTATGTTCCCTCCCAACGGATGAAGACGCATCATTATCTGATGCAGTCATTTCGGCCCAATAGATATGCAAGAAGTTAAGATTCCCCTTTCTTTGCAGGTAGAGGAAGGAGAAGAGAGAAGAGGTCTGCATCCTCTTCAAGATCGCAGGAGCAGAGATCATCCTCTGCTTCTGCCAAATCCACTGCATGACGCTGGGGCTCTCTTGCAGGAGCCCGCACCAGTGGGGGCACGTCTAAAACTCTTCAGTCAGTTCTGGATTCATTCGGACATGGACTCGTGTGTTTTACAAATAGTGTCCCAAGGGTACAAACTGGGGTTTCAAGATGTTCCCCCTCACCGATTGTTCAAACATTAAGTTACTGTGCTGTTCCTGGGTTATATAGCGCTGGGGTATGTGCTGGCATACTCTCTCTCTGTCTCTCCAAAGGGCCTTGTGGGGGAAATGTCTTCAGTAAAAGTATTCCCTGTGTGTGTGGTGTGTCGGTACGCGTGTGTCGACATGTCTGAGGAAGAAGGCTATATTAGAGAGGAGCGGGAGCAAATGAACGTGGTGTCTCCGCCGACACCTGATTGGATGGATATGTGGAATGTTTTAAATGCTAGTGTAAACTCATTGCACAAAAGATTAGACAAGGCAGAAGCTTTGGGACAGTCAGGGTCTCAACCAATGCCTAATCCTATGTCGCAGGGACTGTCAGGGTCTCATAAGCGCCCACTATCCAGATGTTGACACAGATACCGACACGGATTCTGACTCCAGTGTCGATTACGATGATGCAAAGTTACAGCCAAAATTGGCAAAATACATTTGATATATGATTATGGCAATAAAAGATGTTTTGCACATCACAGAGGAGCCCCCTATCCCTGACAAGAGGGTACATATGTACAAGGGAAAGAAGCCTGAGGTAACCTTTCCCCCCTCACACGAGCTGAACGAGTTATGTGAAAAAGCTTGGGAATCTCCTGCAGATTTCCAAAAGGATTCCCCTTTCCCATCAACGGATAGGTTACGATGGGAATCCTCCCCTTGGGTGGACAAAGCATTAACACGCTTATCCAAGAAGGTAGCCCTCCCGTCCCAGGATACGGCTACCCTCAAAGAGTCTGCTGACCGCAAACAGGAGATTACCCTGAAGTCCATTTATACACATTCAGGTACCTTACTCAGACAGGCAATTGCGTCGGCCTGGGTGTGTAGTGCTGTAGCGGCATGGACGGATACCCTAGATAAGGCTACTATTTTATTGCCCCTGGGGCATATAAGAGATGCTGTCCTATATATGTGTGTATGCAAACTACAGGTGGTGCTGCAGGGCTCACACCCTTTTACTTGTCTTGTAGAGCAACTCTGGAGCTGTTACTGGGTGCAGCTGCTGCAAGAAATCAGCTTGAATGCTTCAGGGGCTTGGGCATGGCCGACATGAGCCCCACACTGATGGGGGTGTATAAAGCGATCTAGGGGTCATCCAAGCGCAACCCCACAAAGGCCGCCATGCCCTGCGTGACCATTTTCTCTTTTCATATGCAGACGAGGGTTGCAGCCAACTATGCCCATTGCTTGGATGACATCACCGTATGCAAATCCGTCTGCTGCAGACCTTTCCCCAGGAATGCTTGTACTAGTTGTTGCATATGGGCCCTCATTCCGAGTTGTTCGCTCGGTATTTTTCATCGCATCGCAGTGAAAATCCGCTTAGTACGCATGCGCAATGTTCGCACTGCGACTGCGCCAAGTAACTTTACTATGATGAAAGTAATTTTACTCACGGCTTTTTCTTCGCTCCGGCGATCGTAATGTGATTGACAGGAAATGGGTGTTACTGGGCGGAAACACGGCGTTTCAGGGGCGTGTGGCTGAAAACGCTACCGTTTCCGGAAAAAACGCAGGAGTGGCCGGGGAAACGGTGGGAGTGCCTGGCCGAACGCTGGGTGTGTTTGTGACGTCAACCAGGAACGACAAGCACTGAAATGATCGCACAGGCAGAGTAAGTCTGGAGCTACTCTGAAACTGCTAAGTAGTTAGTAATCGCAATATTGCGAATACATCGGTCGCAATTTTAAGAAGCTAAGATTCACTCCCAGTAGGCGGCGGCTTAGCGTGTGTAACTCTGCTAAATTCGCCTTGCGACCGATCAACTCGGAATGAGGGCCATGGTTTGATGTTTGAGGGTGCTTCAGTATTAGGCAGCCTTCCGCCCTCTCATGTTCACCTGAAAATATGTGGTCTCCCTGCAGTTCCCTTGTGCTTCCTCAGTTGAATCTCCTTAACTTGACGGGTGTGTGCCCGAGCAGCCGCCCTCCACAGCCCTATCCCAGCACATGCTTTTCTTGCGTATGAGATCTCTTGATCATGAAGATAGTTCTCACAGGGTGAGGTTCATCCATTACATTTTAAAGTAGGAAGGTACAAATTACATATTCAAATTACATATATGTGCTGGATTCAAATGTTTTCCCCCCTTCCTTTCTCAATTGTGCCCATCAGCAGCTATTCTAATGTTGCTGCCAATGGGTGTGACACATTCATTTCTTCTGTGGGGTACACTGGACTCCACAAGGATTCAGATTGGGGTGTAGAGTAGGATCTTGATCTGAGGCACCAACAGGCTCAAAGCTTTTGACTGTTCCCAAGATGCTCAGCGCCCCCTCCTCTATAACCTCGCTTCCATGAACAGGGAGCTCAGTTTGTAGTTGGTGCCTTCAGTAGCAGGCCACTTAAGAGGGGGCTGCCTCAGGCAGCCTATTCTTAGCTATTAATTTTGACAAGAAAAGAAGAACTTTTTTTTATAAGAATCTACAAGGGCTGCAGCAGGCTAGGTCTAATAGACATCTTTACTGCAGCTCCATCACTCCCAGCGGCGCAGTATACTCCCGCGCCCTGGTTGCTGGGTCACTGCAGCGGAGGCTCCGGTTTCTTCCTAAGGTAAGTCACACACACACCGCCCTCCGGGATCACGAGGCCGCTGATGAAAGGGAGGTAAGGGACTTCTGTGCCCACACTATACCGTGATCCAGCGTGGCTGTAGGGGGCGGGCCATGTGCGCACTGGCGTGGACACTGATTACTGGGCAGCTGCTCCACTAGCCACCAGGGACAGTTAAGGAGCACAGCTCTGGGGGGTTTTCTCTTATATTAACCCCATTTTGTACTACCCGCAGTGCATTGTGATAGGTAATAGAGCCTGATTCAGGTTGGATTGCAATCGCAATAAGCAGTCCAACTGCAAAAATTGCTAAGAGCATACGCATGCGCCTGCATTTTCTGCGGCACCCCGCAGTTAATGCGATCGCCTCTGACTGTCAATCGGTGCTGGGGGGGGGGGGGTCAGCAACACTCCATTTCCAAGTCGGAGATGGAGCGGTGCGTGGGCAGGGCTTCAAAATGGGGTCGGCAACGGAGAAACAGGAGGCGTGGTCAGAGCGGTTGCATGACATCACATGCAGCAGCTGCGATCACAAAAATGGTGGCGGCTTCCTGCGCACACATACAGTCTGCACCAACAGGAGGCTAACCCATTTTTTATGATCACGCTGAACTGCACTGCGACTGCAATTTCAGCGTGGTCAAGAAGGGAGGCGGCATGCTGGGTGGCCCCAGCATGCGAACCAAAGGATTGCAAATTCTGTTACTTAGCAGAATTTGCAATCCTTACTGAATTAGGCCCATTGATTACAAAATTTATTTGTAAATATTTGAAGTTTTTCTTCAGGGACTAACACAAAAGATGCTTGGGGCTACTAACACATGGGTAAGCCACGTAAAGCTTCCCATGGGTCAGTGGCATCACAACGGGGTTGCGGCCCACACCCGAGTGTCACCCGCCAAGGGGGGTGA
This sequence comes from Pseudophryne corroboree, assembly GCF_028390025.1. Taxonomy (NCBI): domain Eukaryota; kingdom Metazoa; phylum Chordata; class Amphibia; order Anura; family Myobatrachidae; genus Pseudophryne; species Pseudophryne corroboree. Next base: position 174,612 of record NW_026968857.1, on the reverse strand, counting down.
CACCAAAGTGCCGGCTCCTCTTCAGTGACAGAATATGGGTGTTTCACTGTGACATTACGTGCAACACCCAGTTTCTGTCACTGTGCAGGAGCCAGCACCACTCACACACTAGTCCCCGGGTGCAGCACTCAACCCCCGGGATACCCGGAGCAACAAAATGGAGATTCAGGCCAACAGGCCACACCCCTACCTATGAGACCATGCCTCCATTTTACCATTGCGCTGCTTATCTGCGCGCACTGCATTACAATCTCCCTCGCTGCCTCTCTGGGTGTCACCAATGATAGTGACACCTTTGCCATGCTTGTAGCAGCTGGTCCTAAGATCTACGCCTCCAGCCCTGAGTGTTTGCCCTTGTGACTTGTTGATCATCATAGCGAAGCAGATTCTTACAGAAAACTGCAGGGGCTTAGATTGAAAAGAAAAACATTGACGAACCCATCATTTCAGCAACAGGGTCTGCCACACGGCTGACTGAAATGACTGGTTGGTTTGGACCCCCACCAAAAAAGAAGCAATCAATCTCTCCTTGCACAAACTGGCTCTACAGAGGCAAGATGTCCACCTCATCATCCTCCGATTCCTCACCCCTTTCACTGTGTACATCACCCTCCTCACAGATTATTAATTCGTCCCCACTGGAATCCACCATCTCAGATCCCTGTGTACTTTCTGGAGGCAATTGCTGGTGAATGTCTCCACGGAGGAATTGATTATAATTCATTTTGATGATCATCATCTTCTCCACATTTTCTGGAAGTAACCTCGTACGCCGATTGCTGACAAGGTGAGCGGCTGCACTAAACACTCTTTTGGAGTACACACTGGAGGGAGGGCAACTTAGGTAGAATAAAGCCAGTTTGTGCAAGGGCCTCCAAATTGCCTCTTTTTCCTGCCAGTATACATACGGACTGTCTGACGTGCCTACCTGGATGCGGTCACTCATATAATCCTCCACCATTCTTTCAAAGGTGACAGAATCATATGCAGTGACAGTAGACGACATGTCAGTAATCGTTGCCAGGTCCTTCAGTCCGGACCAGATGTCAGCACTCACTCCAGACTGCCCTGCATCACCGCCAGCGGGTGGGCTCGGAATTCTTAGCCTTTTCCTCGCACCCCCAGATGCAGGAGAATGTGAAGGAGGAGCTGTTGACGGGTCACGTTCCGCTTGACTTGACAATTTTCTCACCAGCAGGTCTTTGAACCTCTGCAGACTTGTGTCTGCTGGAAAGAGAGATACAATGTAGGTTTTAAATCTAGGATCGAGCACGGTGGCCAAAATTTATTGCTCTGATTTCAACAGATTGAATCCTGGTTAAGCGAATTAAGGGCTCCATCCACAAGTCCCACATGCCTAGCGGAATCGCTCTGTTTTAGCTCCTCCTTCAATGTCTCCAGCTTCTTCTGCAAAAGCCTGATGAGGGGAATGACCTGACTCAGGCTGGCTAGGAAGGATGTAACGTTAAAACATTACACCGTATATGGCGAAATTATGTTTCTTGGTGTGAGGCCAGGAATGCTCCTACGGAAGAATTCCATCTGGGCCGTTTCCTTCACTTCCTACAAACTGGAGTGAATTTGGGCCTAAAATTAGGCTCTATTAAGGTCCAGATTTCGGCCTTATCCATTTTCTTTCAAAAAGAATTGGCTTCTCTTCCAGAAGTTCAGACTTTTGTAAAAGGAGTGCTGCATATTCAGCCTCCTTTTGTGCCTCCGGTGGCACCTTGGGACCTTAACGTGGTGTTAAGTTTTCTAAAATTACACTGGTTTGAACCACTTAAAACAGTGGAGTTAAAATATCTCACATGGAAGGTGGTCATGTTATTAGCCTTGGCTTCGGCTAGGCGAGTGTCGGAATTAGCGGCTTTGTCACATAAAAGCCCATATTTGGTATTCCATGTGGATAGAGCGGAATTGCAGACCCGTCCTCAATTCCTACCAAAAGTGGTCTCATCTTTTCATATGAACCAACCTATTGTGGTGCCTGTGGCTACGCGTGACTTGGAGGATTCCGAGTTACTTGATGTGGTTAGGGCTTTGAAAATTTACGTGGCCAGGACGGCTAGAGTCAGGAAAACTGAAGCGCTGTTTGTCCTGTATGCAACCAACAAGATTGGTGCCCCTGCTTCAAAGCAGGCTATTGCTCGCCGGATTTGTAACACGATTCAGCAAGCGCATTCTATGGCTGGATTGCAGTTACTGAAATCAGTCAAGGCCCATTCCACGAGGAAAGTGGGCTCTTCTTGGGCGGCTGCCCGAGGGGTCTCGGCACTACAGCTGTGTCAAGCTGCTACTTGGTCGGGTTCACACACCTTTGCAAAATACTATAAGTTTGATACCCTGGCTGAGGAGGAACTCATGTTTGCTCAATCGGTGCTGCAGAGTCATCCGCACTCTCCCGCCCGTTTTGGAGCATTGGTATAATCCCCATGGTCCTTACGGAGTCCCCAGCATCCTCTACGGACTACGAGAAAAAGATTTACCGGTAGGTTTAAAATCTTATTTTCTACTTTATTCTTTTCTATCCTAGTTTATTACGACCAACTCTCATCCAAGGAGTTTGATATTCTACTACCTGCATGCAATTTAAATTGATTAAATTGTTTATATGGTTGATTTGTCCTTCACAATCCATAATCTGCAACTTGGATGTACTTGTGTCATTGAAAATCTTATAATAAAAATGTATATACAGATACTCAACCTGTATATTGAAAAAAAAAAAAGTTATAAGACATATGCATTCAATATTTGAAGAAGCAAAATAAAATAAAGCTATCTATTGGGTTTCACTAACAAGCACATTGGAAGACTTGACTACTGTTAAAAGACATGCATTACATGGTATAGAGCCACAAACCACAATGTAGTAAAATAAAAACAAACTTACATGTGTATCAAACCTATGTGAGGCTTACATTGATAGTGCAAGATCAACACTCTATCAACTGTGCAAACTAGACTGCACATAAATGCCATAAAATTTATCTGAGATTTTAGTAAATAAGGCCCGTTGCTGTCCGGGTCACGCAGCCGTCACGGCCCGCCCCCATACGGTCCGGTCATGTCTGCGTTGTCCTGACTGTGCCCCCAAAATGGCGGCACAACGCCGCTGGCCCGACTCCTCCTGCCCAGTGACCGCCTCTGCCTGTCAATCAGGCAGAGGCGCTCATTGGGCAGAGATGCTGATCGCATCTCTGGCATGTGCCGGTGCACTGCGGCACCAGCACACATGCACTTCAGACCTGATCTCCTGTTGTGTGAATATGCACAGCAGGGATCAGGTCTGAATTAGGCCCTATATACAGCTGTCAGTAAGGCAGGGATGTGCTGCTGCCAGTGAGGCAGGGATGTGCTGCTGGTAGTGAAGCAGTGATGTGCTGCTGTCAGCGAAGCAGTGCTGTGCTGCTGTCAGCGAGACAGGGATGTGCTGCTGTCAGCGAGGCAGGGATGTGCTGCTGTCAGCGAAGCAGGGATGTGCTGCTGTCAGCGAAGCAGGGATGTGCTGCTGTCAGCGAGGCAGGGATGTGCTGCTGTCAGCGAGGCAGGGATGTGCTGCTGTCAGCGAGGCAGGGATGTGCTGCTATAAGTGAGGTAGGGATGTGCTGCTGTCATTGAAGCAGGAATGTGCTGCTGCAGTGAGGCAGAGATATGCAGCCCACTATCTCCCTATCACCCCTGCCTGAGTCACACACTTTCCCTGTCACCCCTGCCTCAGTTACCCACTATCTCCCAGTCACCGCTGCCTCAGTCAACCACTATATCTGCGATCCCTGCCTCAGTCACCCACTATACCAGTCACCCCTGCTTTAGTCACCCACTGTCACCCTATCACCCCTGCTTCAGTCACCCACTATCCCTGTCAACCCTGCCTCAGTCACCCACTATCTCCCAGTCACCCCTGCCTCAGTCAGCCACTATCCCTGTCACCCCTGCCTCAGTCTCTTACTGTCCCTGTCACCCCTGCCACAGTCATCCACTATCTCCCTATCACCCCTGCCTTAGTCATTTATTATACCTGTCACCCACTTTCTTCCCATACTTACCCAACCCCTTCCTATCACCCCTCCCTCAGTAACCCACTATCTCCCTGTCACCCACTATCTCCCAGTCACCCCGGCCTCAGTCACCCACTATCTCCCACTCATACATGCTTCAGTCACCCACTATCTCCCAGTCATCCCTGCCTCAGTCACCTACTGACACCAGTGCTGACATTTCTGCTGCGGCCTCTCCACTCTCCAGCGTGAACGTCCTGACGACTGAGGAAATCCGCTTCCTAGTTGAGGACTCCGGGAATGAACACTGCCGATATTGCTGTCAGATGACTTTCTACCCAACGGAGGATTTTTGATACTTCCAGCTTTGCCATGCAGTTTCGAGTGCCGCCTTGATGATTTGTGTACACTACCGTGGTGGCGTTGTCAGATTGTACTTGAACAGGCCTGTTCTGTACTAGAGGCAGGGCCAGTGTCAATTAATTGAACACTGCCTGCAATTCCAGAATGTATATCAGGAGGAGAGATTCCTCCCTGGTCCACCGACCCTGGAGAAAGTGTTGCTCCAACACCATGGCCCAGCCCAAAAGACTGGCATCCATTGTCAGGAGGACACAGTTGGAGATCCAGAAGGGATGGCCCCTGCTCAACTGTTGGTCCTGTAGCCACCAGCTCAGTGTCAGACGAACCTCCGGAGTCAAGGAGATCATTTGAGACATCATCCGATGAGGCAGGCCGTCCCACTTGGAGAGGATTAACCTCTGCAGAGGGCGGTAATGAAATTGAGCGTACTCTACCATATCGAAAGCCGACACCATGAGGTCTAGTACTTGCATCGCTGTGTGTATCAACACTCTTGGGCGAGAGAGGACGATACTGTCCTGAATTTTCAGGACTTTCTCTGGAGACAGAAACAATTGTTGGCTGTGTGTGTCCAGCAGTGCCCCTAGGTGCACAATGTTCCGAGCAGGGACCAGCGAGGACTTTTTTCAGTTGATGAGCCACCCGTGGACTTTTAGGAATTGGACTGCCAGTTCCAGATAACTGTGGAGAACCTCTTGGGAGTTCACCAGGATCAGCAAGTCGTCCAGATTTGGCAGGATCCTGATTCTCTGATGGTGAAGGGTCGTCATCACGGCCATGACCTTGGTGAATATCCGAGGTGCCGTGGCCAAACCAGAAGGCAGGACTTGAAATCCAAAAACAAACCAGGCACAACACTGCTTAGCTTCCATCATCAGATGAGATTGGACCAGTGGCGTAACTACTGCCCCCGCAGTCCTCGCGGTGGCTTGGGGGCGAGGGGCTGCGGGTGCGCCACTGATTTACAACAGACTGACATGCGGACGAGCGTCCGCATGTCAGTCTGCAGTCTCCTTCCCTCCGCCGCTTTTTGGAGGGACACGGAGGGCACACAGCGCGCCTCCCTGTGTCCCTCCTGCTGCATCATCTCCGGCGGCCGCGGGTCTTATAGGGGGAAGTGCCGTCCGTGAGCTCTAATTGGCTCATGAACCGGCACTTCCCCCTATTAGACCCGCGGCCGCCGGAGATGATGCAGCAGGAGGGACACAGGAGAGACGAGCTGTGCCCTCCGTGTCCCTCCAAAAAGCGACGGCGGGGGGGGGGGGGTAAATATCTGTCACTGGGGGCATATATGGCACGGGGGAGGAGGGAGGAATATCTGGCACTGGGGGGAATATCTGGCACTGGGGGGAATATCTGGCACTGGGGGCATATCTGGCACTGGGGGGGATATCTGGCACTGGGGCATATATGGCACTGGGGGGGAATATCTGGCACTGGGGGCATATATGGCACTGGGGGGGGTATCTGGCACTGGGGGCATATATGGCACGGGGGGCATATATGGCACTGGGGGGAATATCTGGCACTGGGGGCATATATGGCACTGGGGGGGAATATCTGGCACTGGGGGCATATGTGTACCTGGCACATGGGGGGGACGACTATATTTGGCACTAAGGCATGTAAGTACCTGGCACCGTGGGGGAATATCTGGCACTGGGGACATATGTGGCACTGGGAGCACAGCCCTAGCAACAAGGACTACCTCCTAGCAACGAGCATGACACCCAGTGCATGAAACATCTGGCAACGAGCATGACACCCAGTGCATGAAACACCTGGCAACGAGCATGACACCCAGTGCATGAAACCCCTGGCAACGAGCATGACACCCTGAGCATGAAAACCCCTGGCACCGTGCATGGAACCAAGAGCATGAAACCCCTGGCAACGAGCATGACACCCAGTGCATGAAACCCCTGACAACGAGCAGGTAATTGAAAAGTAATTAGAAGCCTTACTGTAGGACTTAATGTGTAATGGGCATTACGGTGTGTGGCATAATGTATCACGGACATTGCGGTGTGTGTCATAATGTGTCGCAGGCATTACGGTGAATGGTATACTATACTGCGGGCATTGTGATATGTGGTATAATGTCTCAGGGTCATTGCAGTGTGTGGCATAATGTATCACGGACATTGCGGTGTGTGTCATAATGTGTCAGGCATTACGGTGTGTGGTATACTATATCACGGGCATTGTGGTATGTGGTATAATGTCTCAGGGTCATTGCAGTGTGGCATAATACATAACGGGCATTGCGATGTGTGGCATAGGGTATAACGGGCAGGGCATTGCGGTATGTGTCACAGGCATTACGGTGTATGGTATACTATATCACAGGCATTGTGGTATAATGTCTCAAGGTCATTGCAGTGTGTGGCATAATGTGTCACAGGCATTGTATGTGCTATAATGTATCGGGCATTGCAGTGTGTGGCATAATGTATCACGGACATTGCGGTGTGTGTCATAATGTGTCACAGGCATTGTATGTGCTATAATGTATCAGGGGCATTGCAGTGTGTAGCATAATGTATAACGGGCATTGCGATTCCTGTCATAATGTGTCACAGGCATTACGGTGTGTGGCATAATGTGTCACAGACATTACGGTGTGTGGCATAATGTGTCGGGGGCATTACAGTGTGTGCATATTGTGTCGTGCATTATTGTGTGCGGCATAATGTCTAAGGGCCATTGCAGTATGTGGCATAATGTATACTGGGCATTACTATAAGGAGGAAAAATGACAAATAAGGGGCATGAATCAGGATTATTTTTCTTTCCTGTGGTGGCCAACGTATGGGCGTGCAGGTTGCAAAACTGGGGTATAAGGTAGTCTTTTCCTGCAATGCCACGCCCCTTTATGTGAAACCACGCCCACTCCAACAAAACCACGCCCCTTTTTTGACGCGCGCGCCTTGGGCGCGCGCATATTTATCCCTTTCTTGCTCCCAATTATGGAGCATGAAGGGGGGGGGGGGCGCCGAAGAATTTTTTGGCTTGGGGGAGAAAAATTTCTAGTTACGCCACTGGATTGGACATATCCAGTGTGATGCGGCTGTAGATGATTTTTGCTGTTTCTAACTTCTACATCAATGAATAAGTTTCAAAATAGAATGCATCAAGAGAACGGTGTTGGTAGTATAAAACTACCTACAGCACCGGGTATTCCCAGGTGGTCTCACATCCAAGAACAAACCAGGCCTAAGATCAGGTGATATTGGGCATATACAGTGTGGTGTGGCTGTAGATGAGTTTAGTGGTTTCTGTTAGAGTTCTTCTACTTCTAACTACTCGTACATAAATGAATAAGCGGACGATTTATTAAACCTGGTGAAATGATAATTTGCATGGTGATAAAGTACCAGCCAATCAGCTCCTAATTGCCATGTCACAGGCTGGGTTTGAAAAATGACAGTTAGGAGCTGACTGGCTGGTACTTTATCACCTTGCACTTTATCAGTTCACCAGGCTTAATAGATCTGCCCCAATGTTTCAAAATGGAATGCATCAAGAGAACGGTGTTGGTATTGTAAAAATACACACAGCTCCTGGTATTTCCTGGTGGTCTCCCATCCAAGTACTAAAACCAGGACCAACACTGCTCAGCTTCCATGATCAGGAGAGATTGGGCAAATCCAGTGTGCTGTGGCTGTAGATGAGCTCGTGGTTTCTGTTAGAGCTCTTCTACTTCTAACTTCTGGTACATAAAAGAATATGTGTAAAAATGAAATGTACAGTACCAAGAAAAGGGTGTTGGTAGTTTAAAAACACCTAAAGAATCTGATAATACATGGATGAGAGACTGCTTGGTAGTAACAAAGTCCAATACTGCTTTGCTTCAAAGATCAAATGAGATTGGGCATATCCAGTGTGGTGTGGCTTTAGATAAGCTTTGTGGTTTCTGTTAGAGCTCTTCTACTTCTAACTACTGGTACATTAATGAATATGTATAAGGTTGTAGTTTATCCAATATCCCTTTACTACCTTACCTCCCCCCCCCTCCCCTCCCCTCCCCTCCTTATAGCTTCCTTTGTTCTCTCCTCCTCGTGTGTGCGTTATTTGTTTTCTCATACGTCCTAGAGGATGCTGGGATCACATTAAGAACCATGGGGTATAGACGGGATCCGCAGGAGACATGGGCACTTTAAGACTTTCAAAGGGTGTGAACTGTCTCCTCCCTCTATGCCCCTCCTCCAGACTCCAGTTTTAGAATTGTGCCCAGTGAGACTGGATGCACTACAGGGGAGCTCTACTGAGTTTCTCTGAAAAGACTTATGTTAGTTTTTCTTATTTTCAGGGAGGCTGCTGGCAACAGTCTCCCTGCTTCGTGGAACTTAGGGGAGAGAAGTATGACCAACTTCTAGTGAGTTCAATGGCTCTGCTTCTGGCTGACAGGACACCATTAGCTCCTGAGGGTGCTGATCGCTGGGTACGCCTAGATGCCCACTCCCGTAGCCTGCCATCACCCCCTTACAGAGCCAGAAGTCAGAAGACAGGCGAGTAGCAGAAGAACAGAAGACTTCTTCTCCAGTGACGGCATTCTGAGGTACCACGCAGCGAGCGGAATGCTGTGCGCCATGCTTCCACACAAACACAGGCACTGCAGGGTGCAGGGCATGTGGGTGGGTGGGGGGGGGGGCACCCTGGGCAGCATAAATTCCTCACAAAAGGCTGGCAAAAGTGGACATTAGTGCCTGGGCACTGTCCTTACCCCGCCAGCGTAATTAATTATTTGTTTCTGAGCGGGACAGAAGCGTGCCATTACAGCGGCGGGGCTTCTTCCTCACCTCACCAGCACATCTATAGAGCGTTACAAGTCTATCACTATAGAGTTTATTATTTCCCAGACTGTGTACTTTTGGCGCTGGGTTGTGAGCTGAAAAATCCTCTCTGTCCCTCTGACAGATTTACTGTAGGTCTATCCCCCATAAGCCGATGTGTCTGTGGGTACTTGGTACATGTGTGTCAACATGTCGGTGGCTGAATGTTTTTCCCAAGAGGAAACTATATTAGGAATGCAGACATATGATGGTGGCCCTGTTGGCACCACCAATAACTGACTGGGTGAAAGTTTCAATAATATCAGAGTGAGGTTGGATAAATCTGTGTCCCAGACACAGACGTAGAGAATAGATGTGATGTTCATGGCTATGCTTCTTTTCCCTCAGGCCCGCAAAAATGTTACTACACACTGATACTGACTCGGATACTGATTCCTATGTCGACCCAAATTGGCATCTGACATCGCCTGCAGTGCACCCTGCAGTGCCTGTGTTTGTGTGGAAGCATGGCGCACAGCATTCCGCTCGCTGCGTGGTACCTCAGAATGCCGTCACTGGAGAAGAAGTCTTCTGTTCTTCTGCTACTCGCCTGTCTTCTGACTTCTGGCTCTGTAAGGGGGTGATGGCAGGCTACGGGAGTGGGCATCTAGGCGTACCCAGCGATCAGCACCCTCAGGAGCTAATGGTGTCCTGTCAGCCAGAACCAGAGCCATTGAACTCACTAGAAGTTGGTCATACTTCTCTCCCCTAAGTTCCACGAAGCAGGGAGACTGTTGCCAGCAGCCTCCCTGAAAATAAGAAAAACTAACATAAGTCTTTTCAGAGAAACTCAGTAGAGCTCCCCTGTAGTGCATCCAGTCTCACTGGGCACAATTCTAAAACTGGAGTCTGGAGGAGGGGCATAGAGGGAGGAGACAGTTCACACCCTTTGAAAGTCTTAAAGTGCCCATGTCTCCTGCGGATCCCGTCTATACCCCATGGTTCTTAATGTGATCCCAGCATCCTCTAGGACGTATGAGAAAACAAATAACGCACACACGAGGAGGAGAGAACAAAGGAAGCTATAAGGAGGGGAGGGGAGGGGAGGGGGGGGGGAGGTAAGGTAGTAAAGGGATATTGGATAAACTACAACCTTATACATATTCATTAATGTACCAGTAGTTAGAAGTAGAAGAGCTCTAACAGAAACCACAAAGCTTATCTAAAGCCACACCACACTGGATATGCCCAATCTCATTTGATCTTTGAAGCAAAGCAGTATTGGACTTTGTTACTACCAAGCAGTCTCCCATCCATGTATTATCAGATTCTTTAGGTGTTTTTAAACTACCAACACCCTTTTCATGGTACTGTACATTTAATTTTTACACATATTCTTTTATGTACCAGAAGTTAGAAGTAGAAGAGCTCTAACAGAAACCACGAGCTCATCTACAGCCACAGCACACTGGATTTGCCCAATCTCTCCTGATCATGGAAGCTGAGCAGTGTTGGTCCTGGTTTTAGTACTTGGATGGGAGACCACCAGGAAATACCAGGAGCTGTGTGTATTTTTACAATACCAACACCGTTCTCTTGATGCATTCCAATTTGAAACATTGGGGCAGATCTATTAAGCCTGGTGAACTGATAAAGTGCAAGGTGATAAAGTACCAGCCAGTCAGCTCCTAACTGTCATTTTTCAAACCCAGCCTGTGACATGGCAATTAGGAGCTGATTGGCTGGTACTTTATCACCATGCAAATTATCATTTCACCAGGTTTAATAAATCGTCCGCTTATTCATTTATGTACGAGTAGTTAGAAGTAGAAGAACTCTAACAGAAACCACTAAACTCATCTACAGCCACACCACACTGTATATGCCCAATATCACCTGATCTTAGGCCTGGTTTGTTCTTGGATGTGAGACCACCTGGGAATACCAGGTGCTGTAGGTAGTTTTATACTACCAACACCGTTCTCTTGATGCATTCTATTTTGAAACTTATTCATTGATGTAGAAGTTAGAAACAGCAAAAATCATCTACAGCCGCATCACACTGGATATGTCCAATCCAGTGGCGTAACTAGAAATTTTTCTCCCCCAAGCCAAAAAATTCTTCGGCGCCCCCCCCCCCCCTTCATGCTCCATAATTGGGAGCAAGAAAGGGATAAATATGCGCGCGCCCAAGGCGCGCGCGTCAAAAAAGGGGCGTGGTTTTGTTGGAGTGGGCGTGGTTTCGCATAAAGGGGCGTGGCATTGCAGGAAAAGACTACCTTATACCCCAGTTTTGCAACCTGCACGCCCATACGTTGGCCACCACAGGAAAGAAAAATAATCCTGATTCATGCCCCTTACATTATTTGTCATTTTTCTTCCTTATAGTAATGCCCAGTATACATTATGCCACATACTGCAATGGCCCTTAGACATTATGCCGCACACAATAATGCACGACACAATATGCACACACTGTAATGCCCCCGACACATTATGCCACACACCGTAATGTCTGTGACACATTATGCCACACACCGTAATGCCTGTGACACATTATGACAGGAATCGCAATGCCCGTTATACATTATGCTACACACTGCAATGCCCCTGATACATTATAGCACATACAATGTCTGTGACACATTATGACACACACCGCAATGTCCGTGATACATTATGCCACACACTGCAATGCCCGATACATTATAGCACATACAATGCCTGTGACACATTATGCCACACACTGCAATGACCTTGAGACATTATACCACAATGCCCGTGATATAGTATACCATACACCGTAATGCCTGTGACACATACCGCAATGCCCTGCCCGTTATACCCTATGCCACACATCGCAATGCCCGTTATGTATTATGCCACACTGCAATGACCCTGAGACATTATACCACATACCACAATGCCCGTGATATAGTATACCACACACCGTAATGCCTGACACATTATGACACACACCGCAATGTCCGTGATACATTATGCCACACACTGCAATGACCCTGAGACATTATACCACATATCACAATGCCCGCGATATAGTATACCATACACCGTAATGCCTGCGACACATTATGACACACACCGCAATGTCCGTGATACATTATGCCACACACCGTAATGCCCATTACACATTAAGTCCTACAGTAAGGCTTCTAATTACTTTTCAATTACCTGCTCGTTGTCAGGGGTTTCATGCACTGGGTGTCATGCTCGTTGCCAGGGGTTTCATGCTCTTGGTTCCATGCACGGTGCCAGGGGTTTTCATGCTCAGGGTGTCATGCTCGTTGCCAGGGATTTCATGCACTGGGTGTCATGCTCGTTGCCAGGTGTTTCATGCACTGGGTGTCATGCTCGTTGCCAGATGTTTCATGCACTGGGTGTCATGCTCGTTGCTAGGAGGTAGTCCTTGTTGCTAGGGCTGTGCTCCCAGTGCCACATATGTCCCCAGTGCCAGATATTCCCCCACGGTGCCAGGTACTTACATGCCTTAGTGCCAAATATAGTCCCCCCCCCCCATGTGCCAGGTACACATATGCCCCCAGTGCCAGATATTCCCCCCCAGTGCCATATATGCCCCCAGTGCCAGATATTCCCCCCAGTGCCATATATGCCCCCCATGCCATATATGCCCCCAGTGCCAGATACCCCCCCCAGTGCCATATATGCCCCCAGTGCCAGATATTCCCCCCCAGTGCCATATATGCCCCAGTGCCAGATATCCCCCCCAGTGCCAGATATGCCCCCAGTGCCAGATATTCCCCCCAGTGCCAGAAATGCCCCAGTGCCAGATATTCCTCCCTCCCCCCCCGTGCCATATATGCCCCCAGTGACAGATATTTACCGCCCCCCCCCCCGCCGTCGCTTTTTGGAGGGACACGGAGGGCACAGCTCGTCTCTCCTGTGTCCCTCCTGCTGCATCATCTCCGGCGGCCGCGGGTCTAATAGGGGGAAGTGCCGGTTCGTGAGCCAATTAGAGCTCACGGACGGCACTTCCCCCTATTAGACCCGCGGCCGCCGGAGATGATGCAGCAGGAGGGACACAGGGAGGCGCGCTGTGTGCCCTCCGTGTCCCTCCAAAAAGCGGCGGAGGGAAGGAGACTGCAGACTGACATGCGGACGCTCGTCCGCATGTCAGTCTGTTGTAAATCAGTGGCGCACCCGCAGCCCCTCGCCCCCAAGCCACCGCGAGGACTGCGGAGGCAGTAGTTACGCCACTGGTCCAATCTCATCTGATGATGGAAGCTAAGCAGTGTTGTGCCTGGTTTGTTTTTGGATTTCAAGTCCTGCCTTCTGGTTTGGCCACGGCACCTCGGATATTCACCAAGGTCATGGCCGTGATGACGACCCTTCACCATCAGAGAATCAGGATCCTGCCAAATCTGGACGACTTGCTGATCCTGGTGAACTCCCAAGAGGTTCTCCACAGTTATCTGGAACTGGCAGTCCAATTCCTAAAAGTCCACGGGTGGCTCATCAACTGAAAAAAGTCCTCGCTGGTCCCTGCTCGGAACATTGTGCACCTAGGGGCACTGCTGGACACACACAGCCAACAATTGTTTCTGTCTCCAGAGAAAGTCCTGAAAATTCAGGACAGTATCGTCCTCTCTCGCCCAAGAGTGTTGATACACACAGCGAAGTACTAGACCTCATGGTGTCGGCTTTCGATATGGTAGAGTACGCTCAATTTCATTACCGCCCTCTGCAGAGGTTAATCCTCTCCAAGTGGGACGGCCTGCCTCATCGGATGATGTCTCAAATGATCTCCTTGACTCCGGAGGTTCGTCTGACACTGAGCTGGTGGCTACAGGACCAACAGTTGAGCAGGGGCCATCCCTTCTGGATCTCCAACTGTGTCCTCCTGACAATGGATGCCAGTCTTTTGGGCTGGGCCATGGTGTTGGAGCAACACTTTCTCCAGGGTCGGTGGACCAGGGAGGAATCTCTCCTCCTGATATACATTCTGGAATTGCAGGCAGTGTTCAATTAATTGACACTGGCCCTGCCTCTAGTACAGAACAGGCCTGTTCAAGTACAATCTGACAACGCCACCACGGTAGTGTACACAAATCATCAAGGCGGCACTCGAAACTGCATGGCAAAGCTGGAAGTATCAAAAATCCTCCGTTGGGTAGAAAGTCATCTGACAGCAATATCGGCAGTGTTCATTCCCGGAGTCCTCAACTAGGAAGCGGATTTCCTCAGTCGTCAGGACGTTCACGCTGGAGAGTGGAGAGGCCGCAGCAGAAATGTCAGCACTGGTGTCAGTAGGTGACTGAGGCAGGGATGACTGGGAGATAGTGGATGACTGAAGCATGTATGAGTGGGAGATAGTGGGTGACTGAGGCCGGGGTGACTGGGAGATAGTGGGTGACAGGGAGATAGTGGGTTACTGAGGGAGGGGTGATAGGAAGGGGTTGGGTAAGTATGGGAAGAAAGTGGGTGACAGGTATAATAAATGACTAAGGCAGGGGTGATAGGGAGATAGTGGATGACTGTGGCAGGGGTGACAGGGACAGTAAGAGACTGAGGCAGGGGTGACAGGGATAGTGGCTGACTGAGGCAGGGGTGACTGGGAGATAGTGGGTGACTGAGGCAGGGTTGACAGGGATAGTGGGTGACTGAAGCAGGGGTGATAGGGTGACAGTGGGTGACTAAAGCAGGGGTGACTGGTATAGTGGGTGACTGAGGCAGGGATCGCAGATATAGTGGTTGACTGAGGCAGCGGTGACTGGGAGATAGTGGGTAACTGAGGCAGGGGTGACAGGGAAAGTGTGTGACTCAGGCAGGGGTGATAGGGAGATAGTGGGCTGCATATCTCTGCCTCACTGCAGCAGCACATTCCTGCTTCAATGACAGCAGCACATCCCTACCTCACTTATAGCAGCACATCCCTGCCTCGCTGACAGCAGCACATCCCTGCCTCGCTGACAGCAGCACATCCCTGCCTCGCTGACAGCAGCACATCCCTGCTTCGCTGACAGCAGCACATCCCTGCTTCGCTGACAGCAGCACATCCCTGCCTCGCTGACAGCAGCACATCCCTGTCTCGCTGACAGCAGCACAGCACTGCTTCGCTGACAGCAGCACATCACTGCTTCACTACCAGCAGCACATCCCTGCCTCACTGGCAGCAGCACATCCCTGCCTTACTGACAGCTGTATATAGGGCCTAATTCAGACCTGATCCCTGCTGTGCATATTCACACAACAGGAGATCAGGTCTGAAGTGCATGTGTGCTGGTGCCGCAGTGCACCGGCACATGCCAGAGATGCGATCAGCATCTCTGCCCAATGAGCGCCTCTGCCTGATTGACAGGCAGAGGCGGTCACTGGGCAGGAGGAGTCGGGCCAGCGGCGTTGTGCCGCCATTTTGGGGGCACAGTCAGGACAACGCAGACATGACCGGACCGTATGGGGGCGGGCCGTGACGGCTGCGTGACCCGGACAGCAACGGGCCTTATTTACTAAAATCTCAGATAAATTTTATGGCATTTATGTGCAGTCTAGTTTGCACAGTTGATAGAGTGTTGATCTTGCACTATCAATGTAAGCCTCACATAGGTTTGATACACATGTAAGTTTGTTTTTATTTTACTACATTGTGGTTTGTGGCTCTATACCATGTAATGCATGTCTTTTAACAGTAGTCAAGTCTTCCAATGTGCTTGTTAGTGAAACCCAATAGATAGCTTTATTTTATTTTGCTTCTTCAAATATTGAATGCATATGTCTTATAACTTTTTTTTTTTTCAATATACAGGTTGAGTATCTGTATATACATTTTTATTATAAGATTTTCAATGACACAAGTACATCCAAGTTGCAGATTATGGATTGTGAAGGACAAATCAACCATATAAACAATTTAAGCAATTTAAATTGCATGCAGGTAGTAGAATATCAAACTCCTTGGATGAGAGTTGGTCGTAATAAACTAGGATAGAAAAGAATAAAGTAGAAAATAAGATTTTAAACCTACCGGTAAATCTTTTTCTCGTAGTCCGTAGAGGATGCTGGGGACTCCGTAAGGACCATGGGGATAGACGGGCTCCACAGGAGACATGGGCACTTTAAGAAAGACTTTAGTTCTGGGTGTGCACTGGCTCCTCCCTCTATGCCACAGTTAGAGAAACTGTGCCCAGAGGAGACGGACAGTATGAGGAAAGGATTTTGTTAATCCAGGGCAAGATTCATACCAGCCACACCAATCACACCGTATAACTTGTGATAAACTACCCAGTTATCAGTATGAAAAAACAACATAGCATCAGTGCAGGACCGATGCAACTATAACATAACCCTTATTGAAGCAATAACTATATACAAGTATTGCAGAAGTAGTCCGCACTTGGGACGGGCGCCCAGCATCCTCTACGGACTACGAGAAAAAGATTTACCAGTAGGTTTAAAATCTTATTTTCTCTAACGTCCTAGAGGATGCTGGGGACTCCGTAAGGACCATGGGGATTATACCAATGCTCCAAAACGGGCGGGAGAGTGCGGATGACTCTGCAGCACCGATTGAGCAAACATGAGTTCCTCCTCAGCCAGGGTATCAAACTTATAGTATTTTGCAAAGGTGTGTGAACCCGACCAAGTAGCAGCTTGACACAGCTGTAGTGCCGAGACCCCTCGGGCAGCCGCCCAAGAAGAGCCCACTTTCCTCGTGGAATGGGCCTTGACTGATTTCAGTAACTGCAATCCAGCCATAGAATGCGCTTGCTGAATCGTGTTACAAATCCGGCGAGCAATAGCCTGCTTTGAAGCAGGGGCACCAATCTTGTTGGTTGCATACAGGACAAACAGCGCTTCAGTTTTCCTGACTCTAGCCGTCCTGGCCACGTAAATTTTCAAAGCCCTAACCACATCAAGTAACTCGGAATCCTCCAAGTCACGCGTAGCCACAGGCACCACAATAGGTTGGTTCATATGAAAAGATGAGACCACTTTTGGTAGGAATTGAGGACGGGTCTGCAATTCCGCTCTATCCACATGGAATACCAAATATGGGCTTTTATGTGACAAAGCCGCTAATTCCGACACTCGCCTAGCCGAAGCCAAGGCTAATAACATGACCACCTTCCATGTGAGATATTTTAACTCCACTGTTTTAAGTGGTTCAAACCAGTGTAATTTTAGAAAACTTAACACCACGTTAAGGTCCCAAGGTGCCACCGGAGGCACAAAAGGAGGCTGAATATGCAGCACTCCTTTTACAAAAGTCTGAACTTCTGGAAGAGAAGCCAATTCTTTTTGAAAGAAAATGGATAAGGCCGAAATCTGGACCTTAATAGAGCCTAATTTTAGGCCCAAATTCACTCCAGTTTGTAGGAAGTGAAGGAAACGGCCCAGATGGAATTCTTCCGTAGGAGCATTCCTGGCCTCACACCAAGAAATATAATTTCGCCATATACGGTGTAATGTTTTAACGTTACATCCTTCCTAGCCAGCCTGAGTCAGGTCATTCCCCTCATCAGGCTTTTGCAGAAGAAGCTGGAGACATTGAAGGAGGAGCTAAAACAGAGCGATTCCGCTAGGCATGTGGGACTTGTGGATGGAGCCCTTAATTCGCTTAACCAGGATTCAATCTGTTGAAATCAGAGCAATAAATTTTGGCCACCGTGCTCGATCCTAGATTTAAAACCTACATTGTATCTCTCTTTCCAGCAGACACAAGTCTGCAGAGGTTCAAAGACCTGCTGGTGAGAAAATTGTCAAGTCAAGCGGAACGTGACCCGTCAACAGCTCCTCCTTCACATTCTCCTGCATCTGGGGGTGCGAGGAAAAGGCTAAGAATTCCGAGCCCACCCGCTGGCGGTGATGCAGGGCAGTCTGGAGTGAGTGCTGACATCTGGTCCGGACTGAAGGACCTGGCAACGATTACTGACATGTCGTCTACTGTCACTGCATATGATTCTGTCACCTTTGAAAGAATGGTGGAGGATTATATGAGTGACCGCATCCAGGTAGGCACGTCAGACAGTCCGTATGTATACTGGCAGGAAAAAGAGGCAATTTGGAGGCCCTTGCACAAACTGGCTTTATTCTACCTAAGTTGCCCTCCCTCCAGTGTGTACTCCAAAAGAGTGTTTAGTGCAGCCGCTCACCTTGTCAGCAATCGGCGTACGAGGTTACTTCCAGAAAATGTGGAGAAGATGATGATCATCAAAATGAATTATAATCAATTCCTCCGTGGAGACATTCACCAGCAATTGCCTCCAGAAAGTACACAGGGATCTGAGATGGTGGATTCCAGTGGGGACGAATTAATAATCTGTGAGGAGGGCGATGTACACAGTGAAAGGGGTGAGGAATCGGAGGATGATGAGGTGGACATCTTGCCTCTGTAGAGCCAGTTTGTGCAAGGAGAGATTGATTGCTTCTTTTTTGGTGGGGGTCCAAACCAACCAGTCATTTCAGTCAGCCGTGTGGCAGACCCTGTTGCTGAAATGATGGGTTCGTCAATGTTTTTCTTTTCAATCTAAGCCCCTGCAGTTTTCTGTAAGAATCTGCTTCGCTATGATGATCAACAAGTCACAAGGGCAAACACTCAGGGCTGGAGGCGTAGATCTTAGGACCAGCTGCTACAAGCATGGCAAAGGTGTCACTATCATTGGTGACACCCAGAGAGGCAGCGAGGGAGATTGTAATGCAGTGCGCGCAGATAAGCAGCGCAATGGTAAAATGGAGGCATGGTCTCATAGGTAGGGGTGTGGCCTGTTGGCCTGAATCTCCATTTTGTTGCTCCGGGTATCCCGGGGGTTGAGTGCTGCACCCGGGGACTAGTGTGTGAGTGGTGCTGGCTCCTGCACAGTGACAGAAACTGGGTGTTGCACGTAATGTCACAGTGAAACACCCATATTCTGTCACTGAAGAGGAGCCGGCACTTTGGTGTCACCCCCCTTGGCGGGTGACACTCGGGTGTGGGCCGCAACCCCGTTGTGATGCCACTGACCCATGGGAAGCTTTACGTGGCTTACCCATGTGTTAGTAGCCCCAAGCATCTTTTGTGTTAGTCCCTGAAGAAAAACTTCAAATATTTACAAATAAATTTTGTAATCAATGGGCCTAATTCAGTAAGGATTGCAAATTCTGCTAAGTAACAGAATTTGCAATCCTTTGGTTCGCATGCTGGGGCCACCCAGCATGCCGCCTCCCTTCTTGACCATGCTGAAATTGCAGTCGCAGTGCAGTTTAGCGTGATCATAAAAAATGGGTTAGCCTCCTGTTGGTGCAGACTGTATGTGTGCGCAGGAAGCCGCCACCATTTTTGTGATCGCAGCTGCTGCATGTGATGTCATACAACCGCTCTGACCACGCCTCCTGTTTCTCCGTTGCCGACCCCATTTTGAAGCCCTGCCCACGCACCGCTCCATCTCCGACTTGGAAATGGAGTGTTGCTGACCCCCCCCCCAGCACCGATTGACAGTCAGAGGCGATCGCATTAACTGCGGGGTGCCGCAGAAAATGCAGGCGCATGTGTATGCTCTTAGCAATTTTTGCAGTTGGACTGCTTATTGCGATTGCAATCCAACCTGAATCAGGCTCTATTACCTATCACAATGCACTGCGGGTAGTACAAAATGGGGTTAATATAAGAGAAAACCCCCCAGAGCTGTGCTCCTTAACTGTCCCTGGTGGCTAGTGGAGCAGCTGCCCAGTAATCAGTGTCCACGCCAGTGCGCACATGGCCCGCCCCCTACAGCCACGCTGGATCACGGTATAGTGTGGGCACAGAAGTCCCTTACCTCCCTTTCATCAGCGGCCTCGTGATCCCGGAGGGCGCTGTGTGTGTGACTTACCTTAGGAAGAAACCGGAGCCTCCGCTGCAGTGACCCAGCAACCAGGGCGCGGGAGTATACTACGCCGCTGGGAGTGATGGAGCTGCAGTAAAGATGTCTATTAGACCTAGCCTGCTGCAGCCCTTGTAGATTCTTATAAAAAAAAGTTCTTCTTTTCTTGTCAAAATTAATAGCTAAGAATAGGCTGCCTGAGGCAGCCCCCTCTTAAGTGGCCTGCTACTGAAGGCACCAACTACAAACTGAGCTCCCTGTTCATGGAAGCGAGGTTATAGAGGAGGGGGCGCTGAGCATCTTGGGAACAGTCAAAAGCTTTGAGCCTGTTGGTGCCTCAGATCAAGATCCTACTCTACACCCCAATGTGAATCCTTGTGGAGTCCAGTGTACCCCACAGAAGAAATGAATGTGTCACACCCATTGGCAGCAACATTAGAATAGCTGCTGATGGGCACAATTGAGAAAGGAAGGGGGGAAAACATTTGAATCCAGCACATATATGTAATTTGAATATGTAATTTGTACCTTCCTACTTTAAAATGTAATGGATGAACCTCACCCTGTGAGAACTATCTTCATGATCAAGAGATCTCATACGCAAGAAAAGCATGTGCTGGGATAGGGCTGTGGAGGGCGGCTGCTCGGGCACACACCCGTCAAGTTAAGGAGATTCAACTGAGGAAGCACAAGGGAACTGCAGGGAGACCACATATTTTCAGATGAACATGAGAGGGCGGAAGGCTGCCTAATACTGAAGCACCCTCAAACATCAAACCATATGCAACAACTAGTACAAGCATTCCTGGGGAAAGGTCTGCAGCAGACGGATTTGCATACGGTGATGTCATCCAAGCAATGGGCATAGTTGGCTGCAACCCTCGTCTGCATATGAAAAGAGAAAATGGTCACGCAGGGCATGGCGGCCTTTGTGGGGTTGCGCTTGGCTGACCCCTAGATCGCTTTATACACCCCCATCAGTGTGGGTGGGTGGGGCACCCTGGGCAGCATAAATTCCTCACAAAAGGCTGGCAAAAGTGGACATTAGTGCCTGGGCACTGTCCTTACCCCGCCAGCGTAATTAATTATTTGTTTCTGAGCGGGACAGAAGCGTGCCATTACAGCGGCGGGGCTTCTTCCTCACCTCACCAGCACATCTATAGAGCGTTACAAGTCTATCACTATAGAGTTTATTATTTCCCAGACTGTGTACTTTTGGCGCTGGGTTGTGAGCTGAAAAATCCTCTCTGTCCCTCTGACAGATTTACTGTAGGTCTATCCCCCATAAGCCGATGTGTCTGTGGGTACTTGGTACATGTGTGTCAACATGTCGGTGGCTGAATGTTTTTCCCAAGAGGAAACTATATTAGGAATGCAGACATATTATGGTGGCCCTGTTGGCACCACCAATAACTGACTGGGTGAAAGTTTCAATAATATCAGAGTGAGGTTGGATAAATCTGTGTCCCAGACACAGACGTAGAGAATAGATGTGATGTTCATGGCTATGCTTCTTTTCCCTCAGGCCCGCAAAAATGTTACTACACACTGATACTGACTCGGATACTGATTCCTATGTCGACCCAAATTGGCATCTGACGTCGCCTGCAGTGCACCCTGCAGTGCCTGTGTTTGTGTGGAAGCATGGCGCACAGCATTCCGCTCGCTGCAACCCTCGTCTGCATATGAAAAGAGAAAATGGTCACGCAGGGCATGGCGGCCTTTGTGGGGTTGCGCTTGGATGACCCCTAGATCGCTTTATACACCCCCATCAGTGTGGGGCTCATGTTGGCCATGCCCAAGCCCCTGAAGCATTCAAGCTGATTTCTTGCAGCAGCTGGACCCAGTAACAGCTCCAGAGTTGCTCTACAAGACAAGTAAAAGGGTGTGAGCCCTGCAGCACCACCTGTAGTTTGCATACACACATATATAGGACAGCATCTCTTATATGCCCCAGGGGCAATAAAATAGTAGCCTTATCTAGGGTATCCGTCCATGCCGCTACAGCACTACACACCCAGGCCGACGCAATTGCCTGTCTGAGTAAGGTACCTGAATGTGTATAAATGGACTTCAGGGTAATCTCCTGTTTGCGGTCAGCAGACTCTTTGAGGGTAGCCGTATCCTGGGACGGGAGGGCTACCTTCTTGGATAAGCGTGTTAATGCTTTGTCCACCCAAGGGGAGGATTCCCATCGTAACCTATCCGTTGATGGGAAAGGGGAATCCTTTTGGAAATCTGCAGGAGATTCCCAAGCTTTTTCACATAACTCGTTCAGCTCGTGTGAGGGGGGAAAGGTTACCTCAGGCTTCTTTCCCTTGTACATATGTACCCTCTTGTCAGGGATAGGGGGCTCCTCTATGATGTGCAAAACATCTTTTATTGCCATAATCATATATCAAATGTATTTTGCCAATTTTGGCTGTAACTTTGCATCATCGTAATCGACACTGGAGTCAGAATCCGTGTCGGTATCTGTGTCAACATCTGGATAGTGGGCGCTTATGAGACCCTGACAGTCCCTGCGACATAGGATTAGGCATTGGTTGAGACCCTGACTGTCCCAAAGCTTCTGCCTTGTCTAATCTTTTGTGCAATGAGTTTACACTAGCATTTAAAACATTCCACATATCCATCCAATCAGGTGTCGGCGGAGACACCACGTTCATTTGCTCCCGCTCCTCTCTAATATAGCCTTCTTCCTCAGACATGTCGACACACGCGTACCGACACACCACACACACAGGGAATACTTTTACTGAAGACATTTCCCCCACAAGGCCCTTTGGAGAGACAGAGAGAGAGTATGCCAGCACATACCCCAGCGCTATATAACCCAGGAATAGCACAGTAACTTAATGTTTGAACAATCGGTGAGGGGGAACATCTTGAAACCCCAGTTTGTACCCTTGGGACACTATTTGTAAAACACACGAGTCCATGTCCGAATGAATCCAGAACTGACTGAAGAGTTTTAGACGTGCCCCCACTGGTGCGGGCTCCTGCAAGAGAGCCCCAGCGTCATGCAGTGGATTTGGCAGAAGCAGAGGATGATCTCTGCTCCTGCGATCTTGAAGAGGATGCAGACCTCTTCTCTCTTCTCCTTCCTCTACCTGCAAAGAAAGGGGAATCTTAACTTCTTGCATATCTATTGGGCCGAAATGACTGCATCAGATAATGATGCGTCTTCATCCGTTGGGAGGGAACATAGGGCAAGAAGGTTGACTTACCTGCGGGAGCTGCCGAGATCAAATTAACTAGGCAGTCACCAAACAAGGCTTCACCTTCATAGGGAAGAGACTCCCTTTCTTCTTGGAGTCAGCATCAGCATTCTCTTGGTGAATCCACAATGCCCTCCTATCCGACACTGCCATGAAATTGGCCCGTGAACTCAAGAGTCCTATATCCCTTGCAGTCTCACGTAAGTATGCTGCAGTGTCCTTGATATGATACAACGTAAGGAGTATCCCATCTCTCCAGGGTATCTATATCGGATGACAAGGTATTCGACCAATTCTTGAATACTACTACTCACCCATGCACATGTAATGGCAGGTCTAAGTAATGTACCCGTGGTTACATAACTAGAAATAATGTAGCTTCCTGCATACGATCCGCTGGATTTGTGACAGGGCCCCGTGCAGAACAGGGGGTGACTCCCACTTTATTCTGTCCGCGGCGGGAAATGAATAAACAACCAGAATCCTTTTGGGGATTTGAAACCATCTTGTCGAGCTGGCCCAGACTTTCTCAAACAGAGATGGAGGAACGTTACATCAGCTTTCATTATATATCTATATATACATACATATAGACCCCTTTGTCAGGAACAGCAGGGTCTTCAGTGATTTTAATATGTCCTTAATATCCACAATCATGTACTGAATGCTCCTTGCCAATATTGGATCTAATCAGGAAACATTATGGTCGACATAAGTATCAGTATCCGTGTCAGTATCAGTGTGTAGTAACTGGGCAAAATAACATTTTTGCGACCCAGCGGGGCCTGAGGGAAAAGAAACATAGCCATGAATATCACATCTATTCTCTACGTCTGTGTCTGGGACACAGATTTATCCAACCTTACTCTGATATTACTGAAACATTTACCCAGTCAGTTATTGGTGGTGCCAACAGGGCCACCATCATATGTCTGCATTCCTAATATAGTTTCCTCTTGGGAAAAACATTCAGCCACCGACATGTTGACACACATATACCAAGTACCCACAGACACACCGGCTTATGGGGGACAGACCGTCAGTAAATCTGTCAGAGGGACACAGAGGATTTTTCAGCTCACAATCCAGCGCCAAAAGTACACAGTCTGGGAAATAATAAACTCTATAGTGATAGACTTGTAATGCTCTAAAGATGTTCTGGTGAGGTGAGGAAGAAGCCCCGCCGCTGTAATGGCGCGTATCTGTCCCGCTCAGAAATAATTAATTACGCTAGCGGGGTAAGGACAGTGCCCAGGCACTAATGTCCACTTTTTCCAGCCTTTTGTGAGGAATTTATGCTGCCCAGGGTGCCCCCCCCCCCCCCCCGTGCCCTGCACCCTGCAGTGCCTGTGTTTGTGTGGGAGCATGGCGCGCAGCGTTCCGCTCGCTGCTCGGTACCTCAGAATGCCGTCACTGAAGAAGAAGTCTTCTGTTCTTCTGCTACTCACCTGTCTTCTGGCTCTGTAAGGGGGTGACGGCAGGCTGCGGGAGTGTGCATCTAGGCGTACCCAGCGATCAGCACCCTCAGGAGCTAATGGTGTCCTGTCAGCCTGAAGCAGAGCCATTGAACTCACTAGAAGTTGGTCATACTTCTCTCCCCTAAGTCCCACGAAGCAGGGAGACTGTTGCCAGCAGCCTCCCTGAAAATAAAAAAAACTAACAAGTCTTTTCAGAGAAACTCAGTAGAGCTCCCCTGTAGTGCATCCAGTATCACTGCGCACAATACTAAAACTGGAGTCTGGAGGAGGGGCATAGAGGGAGGAGACAGTTCACACCCTTTGAAAGTCTTAAAGTGCCCATGTCTCCTGCGGATCCCGTCTATACCCCATGGTTCTTAATGTGACCCCAGCATCCTCTAGGACGTATGAGAAAACAAATAACGCACACACGAGGAGGAGAGAACTAAGGAAGCTATAAGGAGTAGAGGGGAGGGAGGGGGGTTGAAAGGTAAGGTAGTAAAGGCATATTGGATAAACTACAACCTTATACATATTCATTAATGTACCAGTAGTTAGAAGTAGAAGAGCTCTAACAGAAACCACAAAGCTTATCTAAAGCCACACCACACTGGATATGTCCAATCTCATTTGATTTTTGAAGCAAAGCAGTATTGGACTTTGTTAATACATGGATGGGAGACTGCTTGGTAGTATCAGATTCTTTAGGTGTTTTTAAACTACCAACACCATTTTCTTGGTACATTTAATTTTTACATGTATTCTTTTATGTACCAGAAGTTAGAAGTAGAAGAGCTGTAACAGAAACCACCAGCTCATCTACAGCCACAGCACACTGGATTTGCCCAATCTCTCCTGATCATGGAAGCTGAGCAGTGTTGGTCCTGGTTTTAGTAATTGGATGGGAGACCACAAGGAAATACCAGGAGCTGTGTGTATTTTTACAATACTAACACCGTTCTCTTGATGCATTCCATTTTGAAACATTGGGGCAGATCTATTAAGCCTGGTGAACTGATAAAGTGCAAGGTGATAAAGTACCAGCCAGTCAGCTCCTAACTGTCATTTTTCAAACCCAGCCTGTGACATGGCAATTAGGAGCTGATTGGCTGGTACTTTATCACCATGCAAATTATCATTTCACCAGGTTTAATAAATCGGCTGCTTACTCATTTATGTACGAGTAGTTAGAAGTAGAAGAACTCTAACAGAAACCACTAAGCTCATCTACAGCCACACCACACTGTATATGCCCAATATCACCTGATTTTAGGCCTGGTTTGTTCTTGGATGTGAGACCACCTGGGAATACCAGGTGCTGTAGGTAGTTTTATACTACCAACACCGTTCTCTTGATGCATTCCATTTTGAAACATTGGGGCAGATCTATTAAGCCTGGTGAACTGATAAAGTGCAAGGTGATAAAGTACCAGCCAGTCAGCTCCTAACTGTCATTTTTCAAACCCAGCCTGTGACATGGCAATTAGGAGCTGATTGGCTGGTACTTTATCACCATGCAAATTATCATTTCACCAGGTTTAATAAATCGGCGGCTTACTCATTTATGTACGAGTAGTTAGAAGTAGAAGAACTCTAACAGAAACCACTAAGCTCATCTACAGCCACACCACACTGTATATGCCTCTTCTTACATTCCGCTGCACTTATTGTGGGGTAGCCGCAATCCCTTCTGCTGTACGGTTCCACATTACATTGTTTCTTGTCACTTCCTGTTGATGCAGTAAGGAAACATCCAGGAATTACAGCAGCTTAGTTTTTTTTTTTTTTAACTGGGGCAATTTAGCTAGATCACAGGGCAATTTAGCTCCTTTGGTCCTTTTTTAGGACCAGTTAATCAGACAGTTGAGCAAACTGAAAAACAGCTAACAGGAAATTTCCACTTAAATGGTATTTTCTAATCTTATCTGACCATGACTAAGAATAAAGGATACACAAGATAAACTCTTAGAGCCATGGACCTTATCCATGTTTAAGCTCCATCAAATCTGTAATCAATAGCACTACATGCTCCCACTTTACCACTGTACTATATACTCTACCTGTGTTTTTAAGGTAAAAACACCATTTAACCCCAGTGACACTTGAATTAAAGCAGCAGCCTCTGGAATAGCATTCCTTAGCATTAATCCCAGGAAATCTGCAATCTTCACGCTCTTTGATAGCCATGCTACATTGCTGTTTACTTGGATGGAGCAGAGAGCACAACATCAGGACATAGGAAATATTACAATGCATGATAAGAAAGGTGTGAGCTCTACAGCAAGGCCTCTAACCCTTTGCCAGTGCCAAATACATAGGGCTTAACTCAGATCTGATCACAGCAGCAAATTTATTAGCTAAAACCATGTACACTGCAGGGGGGGGGGTGTATAATATGTGCAGAGAGAGTTAGATTTTGGTGCGGTGTGTTCAAACTGAAATCTAAATTGCAGTGTAAAAACAAAACAGCCAGTATTTACCCTGCACACAAACAATATAACCCACCTAAATCTCTCTGCAAATGTTATATCTGCCCCCCCCCCCCCCCCCCCCCCCATCCCTGCAGTGCACATGGTTTTGCCCACTAGCTAACAAATTTGCTGCATCTGGGAATTACAGCAGCTTAATATTTCTTTTTACAGAAGGTTCAGCAAATTAAATTATTTAGTGAAATACTGTAATCATAACAGTTACAGGGATATTGTAGGTAGATTTATTGTCAGTGGATAAATGTAAAAATTAAACCCTTAGGCATAGTTCCAAAATGCTGTCATTGCAATCCAGATTTTAAGGATATCATGCTTGAGCACAGGTGACTTAATTAGAACTTCGGTCAATGTGAATTAACCATTGGACTCAACCATGGTTATCCTTAAAACCCAGGGGTCTATTTAAGATCGATCTTAATCGATGTTGGGCTTCCAGGTTGAAAAAAACACACACATTTGTTTTCACATTAAACAGACTTCCACATGAGAAAGCAGCAAGGATGCAGTGGCGTTAATGTTTCCTGGTGTCAACTTGTATTATTTCAGTAGACATTGAAATGAGGATGCATCTTGCTGCCTTTCCAATGAAGCAAGTTTAATTTAGTAATAGGTGAAAAACCATCCTTACAAAGGTGTTAATCAGAGACTTGGCTTTGTGGACACTTTTCAGAGAACAAATTTGTTAGCATAAAAATAAAGCCAGAAAATGAAGAGCTGTTTAATCACTCGATTGGATTTTTCTGCCAGCATATTTTTTTTCTCTGCAACCCACTGCTAAATTGTGCTTCCTAGCTGTTTTTTATAAAATCACTGAATCAAATCTAACTCTGATTACATCAGAGAAGGCCATGTACCCTACACCATAAGAGGAGGTTTGAAATTTTGACTTGTCTACTTAAATATCACCAAAATCTGATCACAAGGTTAATTACGTCCCTGGGTGGGATTGAACCACCAACCTTTTGGTTAATAGCCAAACACACTAACCAATTGCGCCACAGAGACACTTTGCAAAAGTCCATACTGACAAAGGCTAATAAGCATTCATCTAAAACGTTTCCTAGAAAAACTTTAAAAAGTCAATAATCTGGAGAGTTTTTGTAAGATGTTTCTTCCATCAACCAACGAAGAAACACATTGGTACTTTCCCATGATGAGTGAGTGCTTCAGGATCTCTTGCACTTACATGTGCAGCAGAGTACTGCAATGGAAGCATGCTGGGCCCATAACCCAGAGGTAGGCAGATTTAAACTATCCTCTGCTATATGCATTTTTTTTGTTAATTAAAGTAATCCAAAACTGGGATTGATATTTTGTCTCTTTTATTTTTACTTAAAGTACAATAACTTTTACCATTTTAATTTGTTTTAATAGTATATTGACAGTATTATTTTCTTTCAAAAATCCACTTCATTTTCTTTACCCTATTATTAAAATGGTAATTGAAGAAGAGGAATTGTTGCTTTGACTGCAGCATTCCCGGGGTTAACTGGTGTTTCTTCAAGTCACAAGGTATGGAGCTGCTGTATAGTTACTCGCAAGTCAGTAGTTGTATGATGCTCACACCTGTTAAGCTGGATACACACAGAATGCCCTACACAGGGGGTTAAATGAGCGCCACCCCCACCCCCCGTACGTTCAGCACACATCACGCTGTGCTGAGCGGGGGGAGAGATGTGTGCTGAGCAGTTCGCTCAGCACACATCTCTCCCCAAAATCGGGCCGTGAATACGGACCTTTAAACTGGATCCACACTTAGATTATCTGTCCAATTTTTTTTTCTAGTTGAAACAAAATTATGCTAATATGTGGCAGCAAATTACAATTGACCATTTGTTCACAAACACTGGAAAACATCCAAAAATGGTCATTTAGATAAATTGGTTAAATCCATTTCATTTAGCTAATTTATCCAAACTACCTTTATTGTATCTTTGTGGGTGAATGATGTGTGGGTCAGTGTTGAGGGTGGTGGAGGAGATGGTTAATAGGCACAGCAGGGTGTGGACAGTCAAATAGTGTGCTTAGAGGTTCAGAGTCATTGTATGAGACTCTGGCAACAGTGACTTGATGAGTCTGGTGTCCATAGGGTGGGACGCATTAACCTTTTTATGCTATTGAAATAGTTCTCCTCCTGACCGACGCAGTTCCTTGCTCCGAGGTTGGTGTATTGTCCTGTTGCAGCGCCTCTCCACTGTGGTCACAGTGAGCTGTGTGGTGTTGCTGGCGCATGCCAATCTCCCCCCAACCTCCCTCTTGCATTTCAGACCTACGTACGCATGATGGGATCTTGTATGATATGCGCGTGTGCTGTAGAGATGAAAGTGGGGGTGAGGAGGCAGATCGTGAGATGGGGAAACTTTGTGGACTGTTAGCGAAGGGGAGCACTGGGCAATCTGAGTTGCAAAGAGGGCAGCAGAAGAGGTTATTGCATGTGCACTGGTGACAGGTCTATCCTTGGTGGCCAGCCTCAGTGGCAAAGGGGTACATGAGCTAGTGTCCCTTGGCCAGCCATGTACCATGGCCACCTCCCTACCTCCTATATATTCTCCCTGATCTGTCACTTTGTTACGGTCTGCTGCTGGCACTGGTGTATCGTCCTGCAGTTGCCGTCTCCGCCCATTGCTGTGACTTCCCCCAGAGTTAGCCACACAGAGTGACAGATCTGGGAAAATATATAGGAGATCATTACTTTCACTTGCAGCCTACCTTATTTTTTGCAGCCTAGCATGCTCCTGACCCCTTCTCTCACTAATACTTATACAACATTCATGAACTCATCTTAAGGTTTCTTTATTATTCAGTCACACTGTCTTGGATCCAAACCATTTCCTGTGGCATTGCAGTCAAACAATTGAGCTATTTACCCTTGCATAGAAAGGTATAATCTAAGCTAGAGAATTCTATTTGGAGCTCACCTTGTACTTTGTGAAGAAATAATCAGCTTTGTGGCTGAGCAGATATATGGAGTGTGTGGCTGCACACTGCATTGATCTGCTGAGTTGCAATGCTAATATTTTTTTTTTTTGCAAAGTACCAATAGCTTCATTGTGAAGGTGGAAAGAAGGGTGTTACGGCATGGAATGTACAAACTGCGAGACCCTGCTGGTAGCGCCTTTGTCTATTTAGTAGGAAGGGCACGTAACAGCCGGGGGGCAATGGAGGAAGCCCCTTTAGGGCTGGAGCCCGGCGGCAACTGACTCCGTTGTCTCTGGCAGTTCCGCCCCTGGACTAGAGGAATGGTCAAGAACATGGCAACATTTAATGCCAAAAAATGCAAAATCATACACGTCTCAAAAATGCAAAGGCTAACTATAATATTAAGGGCATTATAATGGCAAGAGGAAAGCTATCTAAGTATTACTATTTCAGGTAAGCAATGTAACAAAGCAATAGGAAAGGCAAGTCAGATGCTTGTTTGCATAGGTTAAAGAACCAGTAGCAGAAAAAAGTAATACAGGTTGAGTATCCCATATCCAAATATTCCGAAATACGGAATATTCCGAAATACGGACTTTTTTGAGTGAGACTGAGATAGTGAAACCTTTGTGTTTTGATGGCTCAGTGTACACAAACTTTGTTTAATACTCAAAGTTATTAAAAATATTGTATTAAATGAACTTCAGACTGTGTGTATAAGGTGTATATGAAACATAAATGAATTCTGTGAATGTACACACACTTTGTTTAATGCACAAAGTTATAAAAAATATTGGCTAAAATGACCTTCAGGCTGTGTGTATAAGGTGTATATGAAACATAAATGCCTTCTGTGCTTAGATTTAGGTCCCATCACCATAATATCTCGTTATGGTATGCAATTATTCCAAAATACAGAAAAATCCGATATCCAAAATTCCTCTGGTCCCAAGCATTTTGGATAAGGGATACTCAACCTGTAATGCCACTGTATAGGTCCTTGGTACAGCCACATTTAGAATCCTGTGTTCAGTTCCAGAAGCCATATCTCCAGAAGGCTGTAAATACATTAGGGCAACTAAAATTGTGCATGGCCTACATCACAAAACTTACCTGGAAATACTAAAAAATGTTGATGTGTATAGTTTGGAGAAGGGAAGAGGGAACATACAGTAATAGAAACATTTAAATATATAGAGAGGAATGTAATAGGGTGTGAGAATCAGAAAGTGAGAGATTTTGTGTTTTTTCCTGTTGTTTTTTTTTTTTTGTTTGATTGTTTGTTTTTAAAGTGGCAATCCTTTACATGGCAAAACCAGGTTGATATTTGCCATGTAAAGGATTGCCACCGTGGGCATGTGTAGAAGGGGCACTGCTACTGTTGGCATTATGTGTGTAAGCTGCACTGATATGGTGGTTATGTGTATAAAGGGCACTGCGACTGTGGGTATTATTATTATTATTATTACATGCGGTGTAATGACAATAAGATAGTGCTACTGTGTGGCGTATTTTGATTTGGGGTGCTATTGTGTGGCCATGCCCCTTCCTTGTGATACCACACCTTCTTTTTTTAAGGAGCGCACTGTCCCTTTATTAAGTATTGGAGAGAGGGCCCAAATTAATAGTTTGCAGGGAGGCGCCAAACACCCTAGCACTGGCCCTTTGGTAGGGGACAGGATTTGCTTCTGCTTGTGCACATATGTTATGATTGCCAGCCAACAGCACTGGTTTTGCCTATAACACTAACTATAAATATTTTGAATTGGTCCTGGACCACCAATCCAAGGCACCCCTGCAAGTGTCCTGAGGCACCCCAGGGTGCAGTTTGAGAACCACTGGTCTAGTGAGTACCCAGGATAATTATTGTAGCTGGTCTGCGGGTAACAGCTCTCAGATCCACTTCTAGAAAAAAATGCAGCAATGTAATTTGAGTGACAAACTGCAGAGATGAACCCTTTCTGTGACTGCTGCACAGGGATCACACAAACTCTATTCATAGGGCTGACTTCACTTAGGGGAGATGTTCTCACCCCGCAAAGAAGTGCGAGTATATACCGCACTTACGGTACCATTGGATTTACAGATATTTTCTTGCAATACACTATGGGGGTCATTCTGAGTTGATTGCTCGCTAGCAGTTTTTAGCAGCCATGCAAACGCATTGTCGCTGCCCACTGGAGAGTGTATATTCACTTTGGAGAAGTGCGAACACTTGAGCAGCAGAGCGCCTGCAAAATCGTTTCAAAATAAGACCAGCACTGTAGTTACACTTCGTGTGCGTTGATTCTAACAACCGAGGGACGGCTTTTGATGTCACACACCCATCCAGCGAATGCCCAGCCACGTCTGCATTTCTTCTGCCACGCCTGCATTTTTCCAAGCACTCCCTGAAAACGGTCAGTTGCCACCCAGAAACGCCCTCTTTCTGTCAATCTCCTTGTGGCCTGTTCTGTGATTGGAATAATCGCTAGAACTAGTGCAAAACCACAATGGACTTTGTACCCGTACGATGCGCATGCACATTACGGAGCATGCGCATGCACAGATTAGCCATTTTTTTTCAACTGATTGCTACGCAGCGAACAACGGCAGCATGCGATCAACTCGGAATGACCCCCTATATACATAGAAACATGGATTTTTTACTGCAGGAATTATGGTTAGTTTAGGGGTATCGGTTAGGGTCAACAGAGGTGTAGCTAGGGGTCCAAGCGCCCCTGGCAAAGTAAGGGACTGGCGCCCCCCCTTTCGATAAAGCATTGCAGTCCATTGGCGGTTACCATGTTGGAGCCACAGCAACTGACCCCCTCCCCCACACGCTGCCCTACATCATCGGCTGGGATTCACTGTTGGTGTGAAGCCACTGGGAACAGTCTGGTAGCATTAGCAGCAGTCTGTGTCATAGATAGGGAAGGCAGAAGGTTAACTAGCTAATAGCAGTCTGTTGGCAGCAGAGGCTGGGCGGGGGGCTGAGAATGAGCCAACGCTGATCAATGTCCAGTCTGCTTAGACAAAAATATTTTGTGATCAGGGCTGGTTCTAGACCAAAGGAGCCAATGGCAAAAATTTCCTTTGGCACCCCCCCCCCCCCACACACATACACACACACCAAAAAAGAACATATCCCAGTTTAACATAACGCTATGTGGTGCAAGGTGTGGAGCTGGTTACTTGTATCAGACCTCTGACATTTGCCTTTTCACCCATATTGCATACTTTTTCTTGCAGGTTGTGTCTTAATTCAAGAAGTGTTCTAAGTACTTCAGCTTAGTATCTTTACTGACCCCTCTTTACCCCACACTACATAACTGACCCCTCTATACCCTACACTACATCACTGACCTTTCTATAACCATCACTGCATTACTGACCCCTCTATACAGTACACTGACCTCTATATACCTGCTAGTACATCCCTGATGCCTATATTCCCTAAGCTAAATCCCTGATGCCTCTATTCCCTACGCTACATCCCTGACGCCTCTATTCCCTATGCTACATCCCTGACGCCTCTATACCCTACGCTACATCCCTGATGCCTCTATTCCCTACGCTACATTCCTGATGCCTCTATAACCTACGCTACATCCCTGACGCCTCTATACCCTACGCTACATCCCTGACGCCTCTATACAGTACAATGCATTACTGATCCCTCTAGACCATACATCCTCATTACATCAGAGAGATAGTGAAACACTGGAAAAAATAAGGATAAAGTGGACTACAGAAACTGATGCTCTAAACAAAGGAGAGAGAGAGAAAAGCACAAGGGAAAGTGGGCAATCGGAACACCATAGAGAGAGGAGAGATAGAAATGCCTGAAAAAGTAAAGGGGGTTGGGTATGGCATCCGGCGCTCGGGATTCCAGCAGTCACATGATACCTAATCCTAACCCTCTGGGGGGGTGGCGGATAGGGCTAACCCTCAGGGGGTGGCAGCTAGGACTAACCCCCCCCCCCCTCCTAGTGCCTTCCCTAACACCCGCTCCCCCGGTCCTAACCCTCCCTCCAATACTCGCCTTCGGGATGTTGGCTGTCTGTGTGCCGGCACCAGTCTCCCAAGTGGTGTCAGGATTCCAACATCGGTCAAATGACCGCCGGTATACCGTCTGCCGGGATGGTAAATGTATCCTGAGGACAGGTAGTGAGTGTGGAGGGATAGGTGGTTCAGTAAAATGTAACAGCTCAAACTGCGATCATTCACTGATAAATTGATTTATAGCTCTCCCTTTTTAACCATTGCAGTCATAAAAGCAATGTTTTTTAAACTTTTAAATAAAGCTTGTTAGCAATGCATCCCCAGCACACTGTATATGCTGGGAGATGTAGTTCTCAATATGAAAACATTTAATTACTGTATGAACTAGAGATGAGCGGGTTCGGTTTCTCTGAATCCGAACCCGCCAGAACTTCATGTTTTTTTTCACGGGTCCGAGCGACTCGGATCTTCCCGCCTTGCTCGGTTAACCCGAGCGCGCCCGAACGTCATCATGACGCTGTCGGATTCTCGCGAGGCTCGGATTCTATCGCGAGACTCGGATTCTATATAAGGAGCCGCGCGTCGCCGCCATTTTCACACGTGCATTGAGATTGATAGGGAGAGGACGTGGCTGGCGTCCTCTCCATTTAGAATTAGAATAGATTAGAGAGACACTTGATTTACTAATTTTGGGGAGCATTAGGAGTACTCAGTAGTGTACAGTGCAGAGTTTTGCTGATAGTGACCAGTGACCACCACTTTTATTTATAATCCGTTCTCTGCCTGAAAAAAGCGATACACAGCACACAGTGACTCAGTCACATACCATATCTGTGTGCACTGCTCAGGCTCAGGCCAGTGTGCTGCATCATCTATTATCTATATATAATATTATATATATCTGTCTGACTGCTCAGCTCACACAGCTTATAATTGTGGGGGAGACTGGGGAGCACTACTGCAGTGCCAGTTATAGGTTATAGCAGGAGCCAGGAGTACATAATATAATCCGTTCTCTGCCTGAAAAAAGCGATACACAGCACACAGTGACTCAGTCACATACCATATCTGTGTGCACTGCTCAGGCTCAGGCCAGTGTGCTGCATCATCTATTATCTATATATAATATTATATATATCTGTCTGACTGCTCAGCTCACACAGCTTATAATTGTGGGGGAGACTGGGGAGCACTACTGCAGTGCCAGTTATAGGTTATAGCAGGAGCCAGGAGTACATAATATATTATATAGTGAGTGACCACCAGACACACAGTGCAGTTTATTTAATATATCCGTTCTCTGCCTGAAAAAAGCGATACACACAGTGACTCAGTCAGTCACATACCATATCTGTGTGCACTGCTCAGGCTCAGGCCAGTGTGCTGCATCATCTATATATATTATATATCTGTCTGACTGCTCAGCTCACACAGCTTATAATTGTGGGGGAGACTGGGGAGCACTACTGCAGTGCCAGTTATAGGTTATAGCAGGAGCCAGGAGTACATAATATTATATTAAAATTAAACAGTGCACACTTTTGCTGCAGGAGTGCCTCTGCCAGTGTGACTAGTGACCAGTGACCTGACCACCAGTATATAATATTAGTAGTATACTATCTCTTTATCAACCAGTCTATATTAGCAGCAGACACAGTACAGTGCGGTAGTTCACGGCTGTGGCTACCTCTGTGTCGGCACTCGGCAGCCCGTCCATAATTGTATATACCACCTAACCGTGTTTTTTTTTTCTTTCTTTATACATACATACTAGTTACGAGTATACTATCTCTTTATCAACCAGTCTATATATTAGCAGCAGACACAGTACAGTGCGGTAGTTCACGGCTGTGGCTACCTCTGTGTCGGCACTCGGCAGCCTGTCCATAATTGTATATACCACCTAACCGTGGTTTTTTTTTCTTTCTTTATACATACATACTAGTTACGAGTATACTATCTCTTTATCAACCAGTCTATATATTAGCAGCAGACACAGTACAGTGCGGTAGTTCACGGCTGTGGCTACCTCTGTGTCGGCACTCGGCAGCCCGTCCATAATTGTATATACCACCTAACCGTGGTTTTTTTTTCTTTCTTTATACATACATACTAGTTACGAGTATACTATCTCTTTATCAACCAGTCTATATTAGCAGCAGACACAGTACAGTGCGGTAGTTCACGGCTGTGGCTACCTCTGTGTCGGCACTCGGCAGCCCGTCCATAATTGTATATACCACCTAACCGTGGTTTTTTTTTCTTTCTTTATACATACATACTAGTTACAAGTATACTATCTCTTTATCAACCAGTCTATATATTAGCAGCAGACACAGTACAGTGCGGTAGTTCACGGCTGTGGCTACCTCTGTGTCGGCACTCGGCAGCCCGTCCATAATTGTATACTAGTATCCAATCCATCCATCTCCATTGTTTACCTGAGGTGCCTTTTAGTTGTGCCTATTAAAATATGGAGAACAAAAATGTTGAGGTTCCAAAATTAGGGAAAGATCAAGATCCACTTCCACCTCGTGCTGAAGCTGCTGCCACTAGTCATGGCCGAGACGATGAAATGCCAGCAACGTCGTCTGCCAAGGCCGATGCCCAATGTCATAGTACAGAGCATGTCAAATCCAAAACACCAAATATCAGTAAAAAAAGGACTCCAAAACCTAAAATAAAATTGTCGGAGGAGAAGCGTAAACTTGCCAATATGCCATTTACCACACGGAGTGGCAAGGAACGGCTGAGGCCCTGGCCTATGTTCATGGCTAGTGGTTCAGCTTCACATGAGGATGGAAGCACTCAGCCTCTCGCTAGAAAAATGAAAAGACTCAAGCTGGCAAAAGCAGCACAGCAAAGAACTGTGCATTCTTCGAAATCCCAAATCCACAAGGAGAGTCCAATTGTGTCGGTTGCGATGCCTGACCTTCCCAACACTGGACGTGAAGAGCATGCGCCTTCCACCATTTGCACGCCCCCTACAAGTGCTGAAAGGAGCACCCGCAGTCCAATTCCTGATAGTCAGATTGAAGATGTCAGTGTTGAAGTACACCAGGATGAGGAGGATATGGGTGTTGCTGGCGCTGGGGAGGAAATTGACCAGGAGGATTCTGATGGTGAGGTGGTTTGTTTAAGTCAGGCACCCGGGGAGACACCTGTTGTCCGTGGGAGGAATATGGCCGTTGACATGCCAGGTGAAAATACCAAAAAAATCAGCTCTTCGGTCAGTTCGGTGTGGAGGTATTTCACCAGAAATGCGGACAACAGGTGTCAAGCCGTGTGTTCCCTTTGTCAAGCTGTAATAAGTAGGGGTAAGGACGTTAACCACCTCGGAACATCCTCCCTTATACGTCACCTGCAGCGCATTCATAATAAGTCAGTGACAAGTTCAAAAACTTTGGGTGACAGCGGAAGCAGTCCACTGACCAGTAAATCCCTTCCTCTTGTAACCAAGCTCACGCAAACCACCCCACCAACTCCCTCAGTGTCAATTTCCTCCTTCCCCAGGAATGCCAATAGTCCTGCAGGCCATGTCACTGGCAATTCTGACGAGTCCTCTCCTGCCTGGGATTCCTCCGATGCATCCTTGCGTGTAACGCCTACTGCTGCTGGCGCTGCTGTTGTTGCCGCTGGGAGTCGATGGTCATCCCAGAGGGGAAGTCGTAAGCCCACTTGTACTACTTCCAGTAAGCAATTGACTGTTCAACAGTCCTTTGCGAGGAAGATGAAATATCACAGCAGTCATCCTACTGCAAAGCGGATAACTGAGGCCTTGGCATCCTGGGTGGTGAGAAACGTGGTTCCGGTATCCATCATTACTGCAGAGCCAACTAGAGACTTGTTGGAGGTACTGTGTCCCCGGTACCAAATACCATCTAGGTTCCATTTCTCTAGGCAGGCGATACCGAAAATGTACACAGACCGCAGAAAAAGAGTCACCAGTGTCCTAAAAAATGCAGCTGTACCCAATGTCCACTTAACCACGGACATGTGGACAAGTGGAGCAGGGCAGGGTCAGGACTATATGACTGTGACAGCCCACTGGGTAGATGTATGGACTCCCGCCGCAAGAACAGCAGCGGCGGCACCAGTAGCAGCATCTCGCAAACGCCAACTCTTTCCTAGGCAGGCTACGCTTTGTATCACCGCTTTCCAGAATACGCACACAGCTGAAAACCTCTTACGGCAACTGAGGAAGATCATCGCGGAATGGCTTACCCCAATTGGACTCTCCTGTGGATTTGTGGCATCGGACAACGCCAGCAATATTGTGTGTGCATTAAATCTGGGCCAATTCCAGCACGTCCCATGTTTTGCACATACCTTGAATTTGGTGGTGCAGAATTTTTTAAAAAACGACAGGGGCGTGCAAGAGATGCTGTCGGTGGCCAGAAGAATTGCGGGACACTTTCGGCGTACAGGCACCACGTACAGAAAACTGGAGCACCACCAAAAACTACTGAACCTGCCCTGCCATCATCTGAAGCAAGAAGTGGTAACGAGGTGGAATTCAACCCTCTATATGCTTCAGAGGTTGGAGGAGCAGCAAAAGGCCATTCAAGCCTATACAATTGAGCACGATATAGTAGGTGGAATGCACCTGTCTCAAGTGCAGTGGAGAATGATTTCAACGTTGTGCAAGGTTCTGATGCCCTTTGAACTTGCCACACGTGAAGTCAGTTCAGACACTGCCAGCCTGAGTCAGGTCATTCCCCTCATCAGGCTTTTGCAGAAGAAGCTGGAGGCATTGAAGGAGGAGCTAACACGGAGCGATTCCGCTAGGCATGTGGGACTTGTGGATGCAGCCCTTAATTCGCTTAACAAGGATTCACGGGTGGTCAATCTGTTGAAATCAGAGCACTACATTTTGGCCACCGTGCTCGATCCTAGATTTAAAGCCTACCTTGGATCTCTCTTTCCGGCAGACACAGGTCTGCTGGGGTTGAAAGACCTGCTGGTGACAAAATTGTCAAGTCAAGCGGAACGCGACCTGTCAACATCTCCTCCTTCACATTCTCCCGCAACTGGGGGTGCGAGGAAAAGGCTCAGAATTCCGAGCCCACCCGCTGGCGGTGATGCAGGGCAGTCTGGAGCGACTGCTGATGCTGACATCTGGTCCGGACTGAAGGACCTGACAACGATTACGGACATGTCGTCTACTGTCACTGCATATGATTCTCTCAACATTGATAGAATGGTGGAGGATTATATGAGTGACCGCATCCAAGTAGGCACGTCACACAGTCCGTACTTATACTGGCAGGAAAAAGAGGCAATTTGGAGGCCGTTGCACAAACTGGCTTTATTCTACCTAAGTTGCCCTCCCACAAGTGTGTACTCCGAAAGAGTGTTTAGTGCCGCCGCTCACCTTGTCAGCAATCGGCGTACGAGGTTACATCCAGAAAATGTGGAGAAGATGATGTTCATTAAAATGAATTATAATCAATTCCTCCGCGGAGACATTGACCAGCAGCAATTGCCTCCACAAAGTACACAGGGAGCTGAGATGGTGGATTCCAGTGGGGACGAATTGATAATCTGTGAGGAGGGGGATGTACACGGTGATATATCGGAGGGTGAAGATGAGGTGGACATCTTGCCTCTGTAGAGCCAGTTTGTGCAAGGAGAGATTAATTGCTTCTTTTTTGGGGGGGGTCCAAACCAACCCGTCATATCAGTCACAGTCGTGTGGCAGACCCTGTCACTGAAATGATGGGTTGGTTAAAGTGTGCATGTCCTGTTTTGTTTATACAACATAAGGGTGGGTGGGAGGGCCCAAGGACAATTCCATCTTGCACCTCTTTTTTCTTTTCTTTTTCTTTGCATCATGTGCTGATTGGGGAGGGTTTTTTGGAAGGGACATCCTGCGTGACACTGCAGTGCCACTCCTAGATGGGCCCGGTGTTTGTGTCGGCCACTAGGGTCGCTAATCTTACTCACACAGTCAGCTACCTCATTGCGCCTCTTTTTTTCTTTGCGTCATGTGCTGTTTGGGGAGGGTTTTTTGGAAGGGACATCCTGCGTGACACTGCAGTGCCACTCCTAGATGGGCCCGGTGTTTGTGTCGGCCACTAGGGTCGCTAATCTTACTCACACAGCTACCTCATTGCGCCTCTTTTTTTCTTTGCGTCATGTGCTGTTTGGGGAGGGTTTTTTGGAAGGGACATCCTGCGTGACACTGCAGTGCCACTCCTAGATGGGCCCGGTGTTTGTGTCGGCCACTAGGGTCGCTAATCTTACTCACACAGCTACCTCATTGCGCCTCTTTTTTTCTTTGCGTCATGTGCTGTTTGGGGAGGGTTTTTTGGAAGGGACATCCTGCGTGACACTGCAGTGCCACTCCTAGATGGGCCCGGTGTTTGTGTCGGCCACTAGGGTCGCTAATCTTACTCACACAGTCAGCTACCTCATTGCGCCTCTTTTTTTCTTTGCGTCATGTGCTGTTTGGGGAGGGTTTTTTGGAAGGGCCATCCTGCGTGACACTGCAGTGCCACTCCTAGATGGGCCCGGTGTTTGTGTCGGCCACTAGGGTCGCTAATCTTACTCACACAGCTACCTCATTGCGCCTCTTTTTTTCTTTGCGTCATGTGCTGTTTGGGGAGGGTTTTTTGGAAGGGCCATCCTGCGTGACACTGCAGTGCCACTCCTAGATGGGCCCGGTGTTTGTGTCGGCCACTAGGGTCGCTAATCTTACTCACACAGCTACCTCATTGCGCCTCTTTTTTTCTTTGCGTCATGTGCTGTTTGGGGAGTGCACGCTTAGATCAATAAATGCACAGCCAAATGGCTTTGCACAGCCTACACCATTGGACTTAAGTAGAAGACTATTACAAGTGAAACCAATAATTGAAATCTGTAACCACACCCCACCCCCTCAAATGCCAGGCAATAAATTACCTTAAAAACAACAACCAGGCATTCCACAAAGATTAAACTGGGTCTATATCATTCAAAACTTTAAAAAAGTACTTAAAAATCACATACTATGCGATAATGTTTCAATTTGCATTACCCAGCAGAATTAGCTTTGCATATATAGATATAGTGCAGCAGAATATATTGGTGGTTGTAGTCAATTGTAATTACCTGTAGGTGACAAGAAGAGAAGAAACGTCAATTCACAATCGATATCAGCTGAAGATAAATTAACGCTGATTGAACGCTGCTGTTATGTGTCAATTTTATCACGCTTTGATAAAAATGCACGCTTGGATCAATAAATGCACAGCCAAACGGCTTTGCACAGCCTACACCATTGGACTTAAGTAGAAGACTATTACAAGTGAAACCAATAATTGAAATCTGTAACCACACCCCACCCCCTCAAATGCCAGGCAATAAATTACCTTAAAAACAACAACCAGGCATTCCACAAAGATTAAACTGGGTCTATATCATTCAAAACTTTAAAAAAGTACTTAAAAATCACATACTATGCAATAATGTTTCAATTTGCATTACCCAGCAGAATTAGCTTTGCATATATAGATATAGTGCAGCAGAATATATTGGTGGTTGTAGTCAATTGTAATTACTCAGCAGAATTAGCTTTTCATATATAGATATAGTGCAGCAGAATATATTGGTGGTTGTAGTCAATTGTAATTACCCAGCAGAATTAGCTTT
This sequence comes from Pseudophryne corroboree, assembly GCF_028390025.1. Lineage (NCBI taxonomy): Eukaryota > Metazoa > Chordata > Amphibia > Anura > Myobatrachidae > Pseudophryne > Pseudophryne corroboree. The sequence goes on along the minus strand of NW_026968857.1, from coordinate 132,957 downwards.
GCAAATATAGATATAGTGCAGCAGAATATATTGGTGGTTGTAGTCAATTGTAATTACCCAGCAGAATTAGCTTTGCATATATATAGTGCAGCAGAATATATTGGTGGTTGTAGTAAATTGTAATTACCCAGCAGCAGCTCTACTGCACTCAACATCACCAGTGCTCACAATATATATAATGCTATATACTATGCCATAGTGGTGCTTACTATATAACACCCCCTACTGCGTTCCCCCTGGCAATGAGCATGACACCCAGAGAGTGAAACCCCTGGCAATGAGCATGACACCCAGCACGTGAAACTCTTGGCATTGAGCAGTTTTTGTAAAAGTAATTAGAAGCTTTACTGTAGGGCATAGTGTATCACAGATATTGTGGTGAGTGACATAATATGTTCCAAAGGGCATTAATGTGTGGGGCTTACCCTGCACAGAAACAAAATAACTCACCCAAATCTAACTCTTTCTGCACATGTTATATCTGCCTCCCCTGCAGTACACATGGTTTTGCCCAACTGCTAACAAAATTCCTGCTGCGATCAACTTGGAATTACCCCCATCGATTGATGTTTTCACACTGCTCGTGTATATAAGACATAGGGCCTAATTCAGTTTGGATCGTAATACGCGTTCCAACCGCAAAAACTATGAAGAGGATGGGGGCATATACGCAGGGTCCATCCTGTGCATGTGCCTACATTTTCTCCGGGTGCCCCGCAGAAAATACGAATGCCTCTGCCTGTCAATCAGTAGAGGGCGTACCTTCGCAGGTATATCGCGATCATGAGCCATGTCTCCCATTTTTGTCATTATAGGTGCTCTGTGAGCTGCTGGCCATGCCCCAGCCCCTCTGTCTCCCGTGAATAGAGATTGAGGCTTATTCAGACCAGATCGCTTCAATTTATTTTCACCCAGCGGGCAATCTGGTTTGCATTGCACATGCGTATGCGCCACAATGCGTAAGTGCGACGGCCCGGAGATCACAAGAAGATTGACAAGAAGAGGGTGTTTGTGTGGGTGGCAACTGAATGTGTCTAGGGAGTGTCCGGAAAAACACTGGAGGGACCCGGCGTTTTGTGGGAGGATTTGTGACGTCACCTCAATGGCTGAGTAAGTGCTGAGCTGTGCAGCTCTTGTGCACATGTGATCACACACCTGCACAGCAAATTTTCCCTTCCGCTGTAGGCGACAACTACCTGATTACAGGGATGCAAAAAACACACCCTAGCGATCAGGTCTGAATTACCCACAATGTGCATATTTGCAGAGCAACAAGCTACAGGGAGCCTTCCACCCCCCATCCACCCCCTTCCCCATGGGAAGGGGGGGGGGGGTGTTTGGGTTAGCTGGACATTCCCCAAAAAAGTGACTGTCCTGCAAAAATTGGGATAGTTGGGAGGTATGTTCAAATACATTTATTGTTTTGCATGCAGGGTAAATACTGGCTTCTTTGACATTTAGCCACAAATGCTGCACAGCTGAATTACAGTATTACACTGCAATTAACAGTTATGCTAGGACATTCCCCCTCCCAAATCTACCTCTCTCTGCATGTTACATCTGTCCCACAGTGGCGTGCGGTGAGGTCAGTGGCTAGTGAGGCACTACAGCCATAATGTCCGCCGAATCCTGCCCATGACCCTTAGCCAATGCCCGCTACTGCCTCTGAGCCGATACCCGCTGCCACCGCCAATGGCTTACAAACTCGCCCACAATCAACTGACCCAGCCCTCCGCACTATCCTGACTTCTCCCGTCTGCTTACTTTGTGCTTTCCAATGCACAATGCAAACTACAGGTAGTACTGCAGGGCCCACACCCTTTTACTTGCCTTACAGAGCAGCTCTGGGGCTGTTACAGTGCCCAGCTGCTGCAAGAAATCAGCTTGAATGCTTCAGGGGCTGGGGCATAGCCAACATGAGCCCCACACCGAAGGAGGGTGGAGGTGTTTAATGCGAACTAGGGGTCATCCAAGCGCCGCAAAAGGCCGCCATGCCCTGCACGCCCCTTTTCTCTTTTCATATGCAGACGAGAGTTGAAGCCAACTTTGACCCACTGCTTGGATGGCATTACCATATGCAAATCAATCTGCTGCAGGCCTTCCCCCAGGAATGCTTGCACTAGTTGTTGCATTTGGTTTGTTGTTTGGGGGTGCTTCAGTATTAGGCAGCCTTCTGCCCTCCCATGTTCATCTGAAAATATGTGTTCTCCCTGCAGTTGTTGTCCCCAGATGAGAGTTCCCTTGTGCTGCCTCAGTTGAATCTCCTTTACTTGACAGAGATGTGCCTGAGCAGCGGCCCTCCCCAGCCCTATCTCAAATCATACTTATTTTGCATAGGAGATACCATGGTCATGAAGATTGTTTTCCCAGGGTGAGGTTCATTCATTGCATTCTGGGTATGCTGACCCCTGTGATTTCCCCAAATGTGGGAAACTCGACTGCATTATTTGTGGTAGTGGGGGACTGTGTTTGTGCTTTCCTCTGGTCAGCTCTGGTAAAAGTCAGATTTCTTTGTCTCAGATCTTCCTCTAGCCTTGTTCTTCTTTCGAGAGTTCCCTTGTGCTGCCTCAGTTGGATCTCCTTCACTTGACAGGGGGGTGCACGAGCAGCGACCCTCCCCAGCTCTAGCCCAACTCCTACTTACCTGCCAGGTGAGATACTATGATCAGGAAGGTGCTTCTCCCAAGGCAAGGCTCACCCATTGCACTCTGGGTGTGCTGCTCCTGCGATTTCCCCAAATGTGGGACACTTGACTGCATAATTTGTGTTTCCTCTGGTCGGCTCTCATATAATTCAGATCTCTTTGTCTCAGGTCTTTCTCCAGCCTAGTTTGCTGTCTGTTTCCACTTCTCTTTTCTTGAGCCGCTCCCTTCTATGCCCTTGCGCACTATCCTGACCTCTCCCGTCTGCTTACTTTGTGCCTTCCAACGCACAATGCATACTACAGGTAGTGCTGCAGGGCCCACACCCTTTTACATGCTTTACAGAACAGCTCTGGAGCTGTTACAGTGCCCAGCTGCTGCACGAAATCATCTTGAATGCTTCACGGGCTGGGGCATAGCCAACATGAGCCCCACACCGAAGGAGGGTGGAGATGTTTAATGCGAATTAAGGGTCATCCAAGCGCCACAAAAGGACGCCATGCCCTGCACATCCCTTTTTTCTTTTCATATGCAGACGAGGGTTGAAGCCAACTTTGACCCACTGCTTGGATGACATCACCATATGCAAATCCATCTGCTGCAGGCCTTCCCCCAGGAATGCTTGTACTAGTTGTTGCATTTGGTTTGTTGTTTGGGGGTGCTTCAGTATTAGGCAGCCTTCTGCCCTCCCATGTTCATCTGAAAATATGTGTTCTCCCTGCAGTTGTTGTCCCCAGATGAGAGTTCCCTTGTGCTGCCTCAGTTGAATCGCCTTTACTTGACAGAGATGTGCCTGAGCAGCGGCCCTCCCCAGCCCTATCCGAAATCATACTTATTTTGCATAGGAGATATCATGGTCATGAAGATTGTTCTCCCAGGGTGAGGTTCATTCATTGCATTCTGGGTATGATGACCCCTGTGATTTCCCCAAATGTGGAAAACTCGACTGCATTATTTGTGGTAGAGGGGGACTGTGTTTGTGCTTTCCTCTGGTCAGCTCTGGTAAAAGTCAGATTTCTTTGTCTCAGATCTTCCTCTAGCCTTGTTCTTCTTTCGAGAGTTCCCTTGTGCTGCCTCAGTTGGATCTCCTTCACTTGACAGGGGGGTGCCCGAGCAGCGACCCTCCCCAGCTCTAGCCCAACTCCTACTTACCTGCCAGGTGAGATACTATGATCAGGAAGGTGCTTCTCCCAGGGCAAGGCTCACCCATTGCACTCTGGGTGTGCTGCTCCTGCGATTTCCCCAAATGTGGGACACTTGACTGCATAATTTGTGTTTCCTCTGGTCGGCTCTCGTATAATTCAGATCTCTTTGTCTCAGGTCTCTCTCCAGCCTAGTTTGCTGTCTGTTTCCACTTCTCTTTTCTTGAACCGCTCCCTTCTATGCCCTTGCGCACTATCCTGACTTCTCCCGTCTGCTTACTTTGTGCCTTCCAACGCACAATGCGAACTACAGGTAGTGCTGCTGGGCCCACACCCTTTTAGTTGCCTTACAGAGCAGCTCTTGAGCTGTTACAGTGCCAACTGCTGCAAGAAATCAGCTTGAATGCTTCAGGTGCTGGGGCATAGCCAACATGAGCCCCACACCGAAGGAGGGTGGAGGTGTTTAATGCGAATTAGGGGTCATGCAAGCGCCGCAAAAGGCCGCCATGCCCTGCACATCCCTTTTTTCTTTTCATATGCAGACGAGGGTTGAAGCCAACTTTGACCCACTGCTTGGATGACATCACCATATGCAAATCCATCTGCTGCAGGCCTTCCCCCAGGAATGCTTGCACTAGTTGTTGCATTTGGTTTGTTGTTTGGGGGTGCTTCAGTATTAGGCAGCCTTCTGCCCTCCCATGTTCATCTGAAAATATGTGTTCTCCCTGCAGTTGTTGTCCCCAGATGAGAGTTCCCTTGTGCTGCCTCAGTTGAATCGCCTTTACTTGACAGAGATGTGCCTGAGCAGCGGCCCTCCCCAGCCCTATCCCAAATCATACTTATTTTGCATAGGAGATATCATGGTCATGAAGATTGTTCTCCCAGGGTGAGGTTCATTCATTGCATTCTGGGTATGATGACCCCTGTGATTTCCCCAAATGTGGGAAACTCGACTGCATTATTTGTGGTAGTGGGGGACTGTGTTTGTGCTTTCCTCTGGTCAGCTCTGGTAAAAGTCAGATTTCTTTGTCTCAGATCTTCCTCTAGCCTTGTTCTTCTTTCGAGAGTTCCCTTGTGCTGCCTCAGTTGGATCTCCTTCACTTGACAGGGGGGTGCCCGAGCAGCGACCCTCCCCAGCTCTAGCCCAACTCCTACTTACCTGCCAGGTGAGATACTATGATCATGTAGGTGCTTCTCCCAGGGCAAGGCTCACCCATTGCACTCTGGGTGTGCTGCCCCTTTGATTTCCCCAAATGTGGGAAACTTGACTGCATAATTTGTGTTTCCCCTGGTCGGCTCTCATATAATTCAGATCTCTTTGTCTCAGGTCTCTCTCCAGCCTAGTTTGCTGTCTGTTTCCACTTCTCTTTTCTTGAGCCGCTCCCTTCTATGCCCTTGCGCACTATCCTGACTTCTCCCGTCTGCTTACTTTGTGCCTTCCAACGCACAATGCGAACTACAGGTAGTGCTGCAGGGCCCACACCCTTTTACTTGACTTACAGAGCAACTCTGGAGCTGTTACAGTGCCCAGCTGCTGCAAGAAATCAGCTTGAATGCTTCAGGGGCTGGGGCATAGCCAACATGAGCCCCACACCGAATGAGGGTGGAGGTGTTTAATGCGAACTAGGGGTCATCCAAGCGCCGCAAAAGGCCGCCATGCCCTGCACGCCCCTTTTCTCTTTTCATATGCAGATGAGGGTTGAAGCCAACTTTGACCCACTGCTTGGATGACATCACCATATGCAAATCCATCTGCTGCAGGCCTTCCCCCAGGAATGCTTGTACTAGTTGTTGCATTTGGTTTGTTGTTTGGGGGTGCTTCAGTATTAGGCAGCCTTCTGCCCTCCCATGTTCATCTGAAAATATGTGTTCTCCCTGCAGTTGTTGTCCCCAGATGAGAGTTCCCTTGTGCTGCCTCAGTTGAATCTCCTTTACTTGACAGAGATGTGCCTGAGCAGCGGCCCTCACCAGCCCTATCCCAAATCATACTTATTTTGCATAGGAGATACCATGGTCATGAAGATTGTTCTCCCAGGGTGAGGTTCATTCATTGCATTCTGGGTATGCTGACCCCTGTGATTTCCCCAAATGTGGGAAACTCGACTGCATTATTTGTGGTAGTGGGGGACTGTGTTTGTGCTTTCCTCTGGTCAGCTCTGGTAAAAGTCAGATTTCTTTGTCTCAGATCTTCCTCTAGCCTTGTTCCTCTTTCAAGAGTTCCCTTGTGCTGCCTCAGTTGGATCTCCTTCACTTGACAGGGGGGTGCCCGAGCAGCGACCCTCCCCAGCTCTAGCCCAACTCCTACTTACCTGCCAGGTGAGATACTATGATCATGAAGGTGCTACTCCCAGGGCAAGGCTCACCCATTGCACTCTGGGTGTGCTGCTCCTGCAATTTCCCCAAATGTGGGACACTTGACTGCATAATTTGTGTTTCCCCTGGTCGGCTCTCGTATAATTCAGATCTCTTTGTCTCAGGTCTCTCTCCAGTATAGTTTGCTGTCTGTTTCCACTTCTCTTTTCTTGAGCCGCTCCCTTCTATGCCCTTGCACACTATCCTGACTTCTCCCGTCTGCTTACTTTGTGCCTTCCAATGCACAATGCAAACTACAGGTAGTGCTGCAGGGCCCACACCCTTTTACTTGCCTTACAGAGCAGCTCTGGGGCTGTTACAGTGCCCAGCTGCTGCAAGAAATCAGCTTGAATGCTTCAGGGGCTGGGGCATAGCCAACATGAGCCCCACACCGAAGGAGGGTGGAGGTGTTTAATGCGAACTAGAGGTCATCCAAGCGCCGCAAAAGGCCGCCATGCCCTGCACGCCCCTTTTCTCTTTTTTGATATGCAGACGAGGGTTGAAGCCAACTTTGACCCACTGCTTGGATGGCATTACCATATGCAAATCAATCTGCTGCAGGCCTTCCCCCAGGAATGCTTGCACTAGTTGTTGCATTTGGTTTGTTGTTTGGGGGTGCTTCAGTATTAGGCAGCCTTCTGCCCTCCCATGTTCATCTGAAAATATGTGTTCTCCCTGCAGTTGTTGTCCCCAGATGAGAGTTCCCTTGTGCTGCCTCAGTTGAATCTCCTTTACTTGACAGAGATGTGCCTGAGCAGCGGCCCTCCCCAGCCCTATCCCAAATCATACTTATTTTGCATAGGAGATACCATGGTCATGAAGATTGTTCTCCCAGGGTGAGGTTCATTCATTGCATTCTGGGTATGCTGACCCCTGTGATTTCCCCAAATGTGGGAAACTCAACTGCATTATTTGTGGTAGTGGGGGACTGTGTTTGTGCTTTCCTCTGGTCAGCTCTGGTAAAAGTCAGATTTCTTTGTCTCAGATCTTCCTCTAGCCTTGTTCTTCTTTCGAGAGTTCCCTTGTGCTGCCTCAGTTGGATCTCCTTCACTTGACAGGGGGGTGCACGAGCAGCGACCCTCCCCAGCTCTAGCCCAACTCCTATTTACCTGCCAGGTGAGATACTATGATCAGGAAGGTGCTTCTCCCAGGGCAAGGCTCACCCATTGCACTCTGGGTGTGCTGCTCCTGCGATTTCCCCAAATGTGGGACACTTGACGGCATAATTTGTGTTTCCTCTGGTCGGCTCTCATATAATTCAGATCTCTTTGTCTCAGGTCTTTCTCCAGCCTAGTTTGCTGTCTGTTTCCACTTCTCTTTTCTTGAGCCGCTCCCTTCTATGCCCTTGCGCACTATCCTGACCTCTCCCGTCTGCTTACTCTGTGCCTTCCAACGCACAATGCATACTACAGGTAGTGCTGCAGGGCCCACACCCTTTTACATGCTTTACAGAGCAGCTCTGGAGCTGTTACAGTGCCCAGCTGCTGCAAGAAATCATCTTGAATGCTTCAGTGGCTGGGGCATAGCCAACATGAGCCCCACACCGAAGGAGGGTGGAGATGTTTAATGCGAATTAGGGGTCATCCAAGCGCCACAAAAGGACGCCATGCCCTGCACATCCCTTTTTTCTTTTCATATGCAGACGAGGGTTGAAGCCAACTTTGACCCACTGCTTGGATGACATCACCATATGCAAAACCATCTGCTGCAGGCCTTCCCCCAGGAATGCTTGCACTAGTTGTTGCATTTGGTTTGTTGTTTGGGGGTGCTTCAGTATTAGGCAGCCTTCTGCCCTCCCATGTTCATCTGAAAATATGTGTTCTCCCTGCAGTTGTTGTCCCCAGATGAGAGTTCCCTTGTGCTGCCTCAGTTGAATCTCCTTTACTTGACAGAGATGTGCCTGAGCAGCGGCCCTCCCCAGCCCTATCCCAAATCATACTTATTTTGCATAGGAGATACCATGGTCATGAAGATTGTTCTCCCAGGGTGAGGTTCATTCATTGCATTCTGGGTATGCTGACCCCTGTAATTTCCCCAAATGTGGGAAACTCAACTGCATTATTTGTGGTAGTGGGGGACTGTGTTTGTGCTTTCTTCTGGTCAACTCTGGTAAAAATCAGATTTCTTTGTCTCAGATCTTCCTCTAGCCTTGTTCCTCTTTCGAGAGTTCCCTTGTGCTGCCTCAGTTGGATCTCCTTCACTTGACAGGGGGGTACCCGAGCAGCGACCCTTCGCAGCTCTAGCCCAACTCCTACTTACCTGCCAGGTGAGATACTATGATCATGTAGGTGCTTCTCCCAGGGCAAGGCTCACCCATTGCACTCTGGGTGTGCTGCCCCTGTGATTTCCCCAAATGTGGGAAACTTGACTGCATAATTTGTGTTTCCCCTGGTCGGCTCTCGTATAATTCAGATCTCTTTGTCTCAGGTCTCTCTCCAGCCTAGTTTGCTGTCTGTTTCCACTTCTCTTTTCTTGAGCCGCTCCCTTCTATGCCCTTGCGCACTATCCTGACTTCTCCCGTCTGCTTACTTTGTGCCTTCCAACACACAATGCAAACTACAGGTAGTGCTGCAGGGCCCACACCCTTTTACTTGCCTCACAGAGCAGCTCTGGAGCTGTTACAGTGCCCAGCTGCTGCAAGAAATCAGCTTGAATGCTTCAGGGGCTGGGGCATTGCCAACATGAGCCCCACACCGAAGGAGGGTGGGGGTGTTTAATGCGAACTAAGGGTCACCCAAGCGCCGCAAAAGGCCGCCATGCCCTGCACGCCCCTTTTCTCTTTTCATATGCAGACGAGGGTTGAAGCCAACTTTGACCCACTGCTTGGATGGCATTACCATATGCAAATCAATCTGCTGCAGGCCTTCCCCCAGGAATGCTTGCACTAGTTGTTGCATTTGGTTTGTTGTTTGGGGGTGCTTCAGTATTAGGCAGCCTTCTGCCCTCCCATGTTCATCTGAAAATATGTGTTCTCCCTGCAGTTGTTGTCCCCAGATGAGAGTTCCCTTGTGCTGCCTCAGTTGAATCTCCTTTACTTGACAGAGATGTGCCTGAGCAGCGGCCCTCCCCAGCCCTATCCCAAATCATACTTATTTTGCATAGGAGATACCATGGTCATGAAGATTGTTCTCCCAGGGTGAGGTTCATTCATTGCATTCTGGGTATGCTGACCCCTGTGATTTCCCCAAATGTGGGAAACTCGACTGCATTATTTGTGGTAGTGGGGGACTGTGTTTGTGCTTTCCTCTGCTCAGCTCTGGTAAAAGTCAGATTTCTTTGTCTCAGATCTTCCTCTAGCCTTGTTCTTGTTTCGAGAGTTCCCTTGTGCTGCCTCAGTTGGATCTCCTTCACTTGACAGGGGGGTGCCCGAGCAGCGACCCTCCCCAGCTCTAGCCCAACTCCTACTTACCTGCCAGGTGAGATACTATGATCAGGAAGGTGCTTCTCCCAGGGCAAGGCTCACCCATTGCACTCTGGGTGTGCCGCTCCTGCGATTTCCCCAAATGTGGGAAACTTGACTGCATAATTTGTGTTTCCTCTGGTCGGCTCTCGTATAATTCAGATCTCTTTGTCTCAGGTCTTTCTCCAGCCTAGTTTGCTGTCTGTTTCCACTTCTCTTTTCTTGAGCCGCTCCCTTCTATGCCCTTGCGCACTATCCTGACCTCTCCCGTCTGCTTACTTTGTGCCTTCCAATGCACAATGCATACTACAGGTAGTGCTGCAGGGCCCACACCCTTTTACATGCTTTACAGAACAGCTCTGGAGCTGTTACAGTGCCCAGCTGCTGCAAGAAATCATCTTGAATGCTTCAGGGGCTGGGGCATAGCCAACATGAGCCCCACACCGAAGGAGGGTGGAGATGTTTAATGTGAATTAGGGGTCATCCAAGCACCACAAAAGGACGCCATGCCCTGCACATCCCTTTTTTCTTTTCATATGCAGACGAGGGTTGAAGCCAACTTTGACCCACTGCTTGGATGACATCACCATATGCAAATCCATCTGCTGTAGGCCTTCCCCCAGGAATGCTTGTACTAGTTGTTGCATTTGGTTTGTTGTTTGGGGGTGCTTCAGTATTAGGCAGCCTTCTGCCCTCCCATGTTCATCTGAAAATATGTGTTCTCCCAGCAGTTGTTGTCCCCAGATGAGAGTTCCCTTGTGCTGCCTCAGTTGAATCTCCTTTACTTGACAGAGATGTGCCTGAGCAGCGGCCCTCCCCAGCTCTATCCCAAATCATACTTATTTTGCATAGGAGATACCATGGTCATGAAGATTGTTCTCCCAGGGTGAGGTTCATTCATTGCATTCTGGGTATGCTGACTCCTATGATTTCCCCAAATGTGGGAAACTCGACTGCATTATTTGTGGTAGTGGGGGACTGTGTTTGTGCTTTCCTCTGGTCAGCTCTGGTAAAAGTCAGATTTATTTGTCTCAGATCTTCCTCTAGCCTTGTTCTTCTTTCGAGAGTTCCCTTGTGCTGCCTCAGTTGGATCTCCTTCACTTGACAGGGGGGTGCCCTAGCATCAACCCTCCCCAGCTCAAGCCCAACTCCTACTTACCTGCCAAGTGAGATACTATGATCATGAAGGTGCTTCTCCCAGGGCAAGGCTCACCCATTGCACTCTGGGTGTGCTGCTCCTGCGATTTCCCCAAATGTGGGAAACTTGACTGCATAATTTGTGTTTCCCCTGGTCAGCTCTCGTATAATTCAGATCTGTTTGTCTCAGGTCTCTCTCCAGCCTAGTTTGCTGTCTGTTTCAACTTCTCTTTTCTTGAGCCGCTCCCTTCTATGCCCTTGCGCATTATCTTGACTTCTCCCATCTGCTTACTTTGTGCCTTCCAATGCACAATGCGAACTACAGGTAGTGCTGCAGGGCCCACACCCTTTTACTTGCCTTACAGAGCAGCTCTGGAGCTATTACAGTGCCCAGCTGCTGCAAGTAATCAGCTTGAATGCTTCATGGGCTGGGGCATAGCCAACATGAGCCCCACACCGAAGTAGGGTGGAGGTGTTTAATGCGAACTAGGGGTCATCCAAGCGCCGCAAAAGGCCGCCATGCCCTGCACGCCCCTTTTCTCTTTTCATATGCAGACGAGGGTTGAAGCCAACTTTGACCCACTGCTTGGATGACATCACCATATGCAAATCCATCTGCTGCAGGCCTTCCCCCAGGAATGCTTGTACTAGTTGTTGCATTTGGTTTGTTGTTTGGGGGTGCTTCAGTATTAGGCAGCCTTCTGCCCTCCCATGTTCATCTGAAAATATGTGTTCTCCCTGCAGTTGTTGTCCCCAGATGAGAGTTCCCTTGTGCTGCCTCAGTTGAATCTCCTTTACTTGACAGAGATGTGCCTGAGCAGCGGCCCTCACCAGCCCTATCCCAAATCATACTTATTTTGCATAGGAGATACCATGGTCATAAAGATTGTTCTCCCAGGGTGAGGTTCATTCATTGCATTCTGGGTATGCTGACCCCTGTGATTTCCCCAAATGTGGGAAACTCGACTGCATTATTTGTGGTAGGGGGGGACTGTGTTTGTGCTTTCCTCTGGTCAGCTCTGGTAAAAGTCAGATTTCTTTGTCTCAGATCTTCCTCTAGCCTTGTTCCTCTTTCAAGAGTTCCCTTGTGCTGCCTCAGTTGGATCTCCTTCACTTGACAGGGGGGTGCCCGAGCAGCGACCCTCCCCAGCTCTAGTCCAACTCCTACTTACCTGCCAGGTGAGATACTATGATCATGAAGGTGCTACTCCCAGGGCAAGGCTCACCCATTGCACTCTGGGTGTGCTGCTCCTGCAATTTCCCCAAATGTGGGACACTTGACTGCATAATTTGTGTTTCCCCTGGTCGGCTCTCGTATAATTCAGATCTCTTTGTCTCAGGTCTCTCTCCAGTAAAGTTTGCTGTCTGTTTCCACTTCTCTTTTCTTGAGCCGCTCCCTTCTATGCCCTTGCGCACTATCCTGACTTCTCCCGTCTGCTTACTTTGTGCCTTCCAATGCACAATGCAAACTACAGGTAGTGCTGCAGGGCCCACACCCTTTTACTTGCCTTACAGAGCAGCTCTGGAGCTGTTACAGTGCCCAGCTGCTGCAAGAAATCAGCTTGAATGCTTCAGGGGCTGGGGCATAGCCAACATGAGCCCCACACCGAAGGAGGGTGGAGGTGTTTAATGCGAACTAGAGGTCATCCAAGCGCCGCAAAAGGCCGCCATGCCCTGCACGCCCCTTTTCTCTTTTTTGATATGCAGACGAGGGTTGAAGCCAACTTTGACCCACTGCTTGGATGGCATTACCATATGCAAATCAATCTGCTGCAGGCCTTCCCCCAGGAATGCTTGCACTAGTTGTTGCATTTGGTTTGTTGTTTGGGGGTGCTTCAGTATTAGGCAGCCTTCTGCCCTCCCATGTTCATCTGAAAATATGTGTTCTCCCTGCAGTTGTTGTCCCCAGATGAGAGTTCCCTTGTGCTGCCTCAGTTGAATCTCCTTTACTTGACAGAGATGTGCCTGAGCAGCGGCCCTCCCCAGCCCTATCCCAAATCATACTTATTTTGCATAGGAGATACCATGGTCATGAAGATTGTTCTCCCAGGGTGAGGTTCATTCATTGCATTCTGGGTATGCTGACCCCTGTGATTTCCCCAAATGTGGGAAACTCAACTGCATTATTTGTGGTAGTGGGGGACTGTGTTTGTGCTTTCCTCTGGTCAGCTCTGGTAAAAGTCAGATTTCTTTGTCTCAGATCTTCCTCTAGCCTTGTTCTTCTTTCGAGAGTTCCCTTGTGCTGCCTCAGTTGGATCTCCTTCACTTGACAGGGGGGTGCACGAGCAGCGACCCTCCCCAGCTCTAGCCCAACTCCTATTTACCTGCCAGGTGAGATACTATGATCAGGAAGGTGCTTCTCCCAGGGCAAGGCTCACCCATTGCACTCTGGGTGTGCTGCTCCTGCGATTTCCCCAAATGTGGGACACTTGACGGCATAATTTGTGTTTCCTCTGGTCGGCTCTCATATAATTCAGATCTCTTTGTCTCAGGTCTTTCTCCAGCCTAGTTTGCTGTCTGTTTCCACTTCTCTTTTCTTGAGCCGCTCCCTTCTATGCCCTTGCGCACTATCCTGACCTCTCCCGTCTGCTTACTTTGTGCCTTCCAACGCACAATGCATACTACAGGTAGTGCTGCAGGGCCCACACCCTTTTACATGCTTTACAGAGCAGCTCTGGAGCTGTTACAGTGCCCAGCTGCTGCAAGAAATCATCTTGAATGCTTCAGGGGCTGGGGCATAGCCAACATGAGCCCCACACCGAAGGAGGGTGGAGATGTTTAATGCGAATTAGGGGTCATCCAAGCGCCACAAAAGGACGCCATGCCCTGCACATCCCTTTTTTCTTTTCATATGCAGACGAGGGTTGAAGCCAACTTTGACCCACTGCTTGGATGACATCACCATATGCAAAACCATCTGCTGCAGGCCTTCCCCCAGGAATGCTTGCACTAGTTGTTGCATTTGGTTTGTTGTTTGGGGGTGCTTCAGTATTAGGCAGCCTTCTGCCCTCCCATGTTCATCTGAAAATATGTGTTCTCCCTGCAGTTGTTGTCCCCAGATGAGAGTTCCCTTGTGCTGCCTCAGTTGAATCTCCTTTACTTGACAGAGATGTGCCTGAGCAGCGGCCCTCCCCAGCCCTATCCCAAATCATACTTATTTTGCATAGGAGATACCATGGTCATGAAGATTGTTCTCCCAGGGTGAGGTTCATTCATTGCATTCTTGGTATGCTGACCCCTGTGATTTCCCCAAATGTGGGAAACTCAACTGCATTATTTGTGGTAGTGGGGGACTGTGTTTGTGCTTTCTTCTGGTCAACTCTGGTAAAAATCAGATTTCTTTGTCTCAGATCTTCCTCTAGCCTTGTTCCTCTTTCGAGAGTTCCCTTGTGCTGCCTCAGTTGGATCTCCTTCACTTGACAGGGGGGTGCCCGAGCAGCGACCCTTCGCAGCTCTAGCCCAACTCCTACTTACCTGCCAGGTGAGATACTATGATCATGTAGGTGCTTCTCCCAGGGCAAGGCTCACCCATTGCACTCTGGGTGTGCTGCCCCTGTGATTTCCCCAAATGTGGGAAACTTGACTGCATAATTTGTGTTTCCCCTGGTCGGCTCTCGTATAATTCAGATCTCTTTGTCTCAGGTCTCTCTCCAGCCTAGTTTGCTGTCTGTTTCCACTTCTCTTTTCTTGAGCCGCTCCCTTCTATGCCCTTGCGCACTATCCTGACTTCTCCCGTCTGCTTACTTTGTGCCTTCCAACACACAATGCAAACTACAGGTAGTGCTGCAGGGCCCACACCCTTTTACTTGCCTCACAGAGCAGCTCTGGAGCTGTTACAGTGCCCAGCTGCTGCAAGAAATCAGCTTGAATGCTTCAGGGGCTGGGGCATTGCCAACATGAGCCCCACACCGAAGGAGGGTGGGGGTGTTTAATGCGAACTAAGGGTCACCCAAGCGCCGCAAAAGGCCGCCATGCCCTGCATGCCCCTTTTCTCTTTTCATATGCAGACGAGGGTTGAAGCCAACTTTGACCCACTGCTTGGATGGCATTACCATATGCAAATCAATCTGCTGCAGGCCTTCCCCCAGGAATGCTTGCACTAGTTGTTGCATTTGGTTTGTTGTTTGGGGGTGCTTCAGTATTAGGCAGCCTTCTGCCCTCCCATGTTCATCTGAAAATATGTGTTCTCCCTGCAGTTGTTGTCCCCAGATGAGAGTTCCCTTGTGCTGCCTCAGTTGAATCTCCTTTACTTGACAGAGATGTGCCTGAGCAGCGGCCCTCCCCAGCCCTATCCCAAATCATACTTATTTTGCATAGGAGATACCATGGTCATGAAGATTGTTCTCCCAGGGTGAGGTTCATTCATTGCATTCTGGGTATGCTGACCCCTGTGATTTCCCCAAATGTGGGAAACTCGACTGCATTATTTGTGGTAGTGGGGGACTGTGTTTGTGCTTTCCTCTGCTCAGCTCTGGTAAAAGTCAGATTTCTTTGTCTCAGATCTTCCTCTAGCCTTGTTCTTGTTTCGAGAGTTCCCTTGTGCTGCCTCAGTTGGATCTCCTTCACTTGACAGGGGGGTGCCCGAGCAGCGACCCTCCCCAGCTCTAGCCCAACTCCTACTTACCTGCCAGGTGAGATACTATGATCAGGAAGGTGCTTCTCCCAGGGCAAGGCTCACCCATTGCACTCTGGGTGTGCCGCTCCTGCGATTTCCCCAAATGTGGGAAACTTGACTGCATAATTTGTGTTTCCTCTGGTCGGCTCTCGTATAATTCAGATCTCTTTGTCTCAGGTCTTTCTCCAGCCTAGTTTGCTGTCTGTTTCCACTTCTCTTTTCTTGAGCCGCTCCCTTCTATGCCCTTGCGCACTATCCTGACCTCTCCCGTCTGCTTACTTTGTGCCTTCCAACGCACAATGCATACTACAGGTAGTGCTGCAGGGCCCACACCCTTTTACATGCTTTACAGAACAGCTCTGGAGCTGTTACAGTGCCCAGCTGCTGCAAGAAATCATCTTGAATGCTTCAGGGGCTGGGGCATAGCCAACATGAGCCCCACACCGAAGGAGGGTGGAGATGTTTAATGTGAATTAGGGGTCATCCAAGCGCCACAAAAGGACGCCATGCCCTGCACATCCCTTTTTTCTTTTCATATGCAGACGAGGGTTGAAGCCAACTTTGACCCACTGCTTGGATGACATCACCATATGCAAATCCATCTGCTGTAGGCCTTCCCCCAGGAATGCTTGTACTAGTTGTTGCATTTGGTTTGTTGTTTGGGGGTGCTTCAGTATTAGGCAGCCTTCTGCCCTCTCATGTTCATCTGAAAATATGTGTTCTCCCAGCAGTTGTTGTCCCCAGATGAGAGTTCCCTTGTGCTGCCTCAGTTGAATCTCCTTTACTTGACAGAGATGTGCCTGAGCAGCGGCCCTCCCCAGCTCTATCCCAAATCATACTTATTTTGCATAGGAGATACCATGGTCATGAAGATTGTTCTCCCAGGGTGAGGTTCATTCATTGCATTCTGGGTATGCTGACTCCTATGATTTCCCCAAATGTGGGAAACTCGACTGCATTATTTGTGGTAGTGGGGGACTGTGTTTGTGCTTTCCTCTGGTCAGCTCTGGTAAAAGTCAGATTTATTTGTCTCAGATCTTCCTCTAGCCTTGTTCTTCTTTCGAGAGTTCCCTTGTGCTGCCTCAGTTGGATCTCCTTCACTTGACAGGGGGGTGCCCTAGCATCAACCCTCCCCAGCTCAAGCCCAACTCCTACTTACCTGCCAAGTGAGATACTATGATCATGAAGGTGCTTCTCCCAGGGCAAGGCTCACCCATTGCACTCTGGGTGTGCTGCTCCTGCGATTTCCCCAAATGTGGGAAACTTGACTGCATAATTTGTGTTTCCCCTGGTCAGCTCTCGTATAATTCAGATCTGTTTGTCTCAGGTCTCTCTCCAGCCTAGTTTGCTGTCTGTTTAAACTTCTCTTTTCTTGAGCCGCTCCCTTCTATGCCCTTGCGCATTATCTTGACTTCTCCCATCTGCTTACTTTGTGCCTTCCAATGCACAATGCGAACTACAGGTAGTGCTGCAGGGCCCACACCCTTTTACTTGCCTTACATAGCAGCTCTGGAGCTATTACAGTGCCCAGCTGCTGCAAGTAATCAGCTTGAATGCTTCATGGGCTGGGGCATAGCCAACATGAGCCCCACACCGAAGTAGGGTGGAGGTGTTTAATGCGAACTAGGGGTCATCCAAGCGCCGCAAAAGGCCGCCATGCCCTGCACGCCCCTTTTCTCTTTTCATATGCAGACGAGGGTTGAAGCCAACTTTGACCCACTGCTTGGATGACATCACCATATGCAAATCCATCTGCTGCAGGCCTTCCCCCAGGAATGCTTGTACTAGTTGTTGCATTTGGTTTGTTGTTTGGGGGTGCTTCAGTATTAGGCAGCCTTCTGCCCTCCCATGTTCATCTGAAAATATGTGTTCTCCCTGCAGTTGTTGTCCCCAGATGAGAGTTCCCTTGTGCTGCCTCAGTTGAATCTCCTTTACTTGACAGAGATGTGCCTGAGCAGCGGCCCTCCCCAGCCCTATCCCAAATCATACTTATTTTGCATAGGAGATACCATGGTCATGAAGATTGTTCTCCCAGGGTGAGGTTCATTCATTGCATTCTGGGTATGCTGACCCCTGTGATTTCCCCAAATGTGGGAAACTCGACTGCATTATTTGTGGTAGAGGGGGACTGTGTTTGTGCTTTCCTCTGGTCAGCTCTGGTAAAAGCCAGATTTCTGTGTCTCAGATCTTCCTCTAGCCTTGTTCTTCTTTCGAGAGTTCTCTTGTGCTGCCTCAGTTGGATCTCCTTCACTTGACAGGGGGGTGCCCGAGCAGCGACCCTCCTCAGCTCTTGCCCAACTCCTACTTACCTGCCAGGTGAGATACTATGATCATGAAGGTGCTTCTCCCAGGGCAAGGCTCACCCATTGCACTCTGTGTGTGCTGCTCCAGCGATTTCCCCAAATGTGGGAAACTCGACTGCATAATTTGTGTTTCCCCTGGTCGGCTCTCATATAATTCAGATCTCTTTGTCTCAGGTCTCTCTCCAGCCTAGTTTGCTGTCTGTTTCCACTTCTCTTTTCTTGAGCCGCTCCTTTCTATGCCCTTGCGCACTATCCTGACTTCTCCCGTCTGCTTACTTTGTGCCTTCCAACGCACAATGCGAACTACAGGTAGTGCTGCAGGGCCCACACCCTTTTAGTTGCCTTACAGAGCAGCTCTGGAGCTGTTACAGTGCCCAGCTGCTGCAAGAAATCAGCTTGAATGTTCTTCGTTGATTGATGGAAGAAACATCTTACAAAAACTCTCCAGATTATTGACTTTTTAAAGCTTTTCTAGGAAACGTTCTAGATGAATGCTTATTAGCGTTTGTCAGAATGTAAGTTTGCAAAGTGTCACTGTGGCGCAATCAGTTAGCGTGTTCGGTTATTATCCAAAAGGTTGGTGGTTCAATCCCACCCAGGGACGTAATTTACCTTGTTATCAGATTTTGGTGATCTTTAAGTAGACAAGTCAAAATTTCAAACCCCCTCTTGTGGTGTAGGGTACCTGGCCTTCTCTGATGTAATCAGAGTTAGATTTGATTAAGTGATTTTATAAAAAAAAACAGCTAGGAAGCACAATTTAGCAGTGGGTTGCAGAGAAAAAGAAATATGCTGGCAAAAAAATCCAATTGAGTGATTAAACAGCTCTTCATTTTCTGGCTTTATTTTTATGCTAACAAATTTGTTCTCTGAAAAGTGTCCACAAAGCCAAGTATCTGATTAACACCTTTGTAGGGATGGTTTTTCACCTATTACTAAATTAAACTTGCTTCATTGGAAAGGCAGCAAGATGCATCGTCATTTCAATATCTACTGAAATAATACAGGTTGACACCAGGAAACATTAACGCCACTGCATCCTTGCTGCTTTCTCATGTGGAAGTCTGTTTAATGTGAAAACAAGGTGATATCTAATTAGCATACAGGTAAGGAATTAAGAAAATCTTTATTTAAGGGTGAAGATGTTTCTCACAAAATCGTTGCCCCAATGCATCATTGAAATTCAAGCTGGAAAGATGATTTTAATATATCACTTGTACATTTTGTATTGCTCTTCTGGTGACAATGTAGTTTGTTTTTGTCAATTACCATTTTAATAATAGGGTAAAGAAAATTAAGTGGATTTTTGAAAGAAAACAATACTGTCAATATACTATTAAACAAATTAAAATGGTAAAAGTTATTGTACTTTAAGTAAAAATAAAAGAGCTAAAATATCAATCCCAATTTTGGATTACTTTAATAAAAAAAAAATGCATATAGCAGAGGGTAGTTTCAATCTGCCTACCTCTGGGTTATCGGCCCAGCATGCTTCCATTGCAGTACTCTGCTGCACATGTAAGTGCAAGAGATCCTGAAGCACTCACTCATCATGGGAAAGTACCAATGTGTTTCTTCGTTGGTTGATGGAAGAAACATCTTACAAAAACTCTCCAGATTATTGACTTTTTAAAGTTTTTCTAGGAAACGTTCTAGATGAATGCTTATTAGCCTTTGTCAGTATGAACTTTTTGCAAAGTGTCTCTGTGGCGCAATCGGTTAGTGTGTTTGGCTATTAACCAAAAGGTTGGTGGTTCAATCCCACCCAGGGATGTAATTGACCTTGTGATCAGATTTTGGTGATATTTAAGTAGACAAGTCAAAATTTCAAACCCCCGGTTATGGTGTGGGTACCTGGCCTTCCCTGATGTAATCAGAGTTAGATTTGATTCAGTGATTTTATAAAAACAGCTAGGAAGCACAATTTAGCGGTAGGTTGCAGAGAAAAAAAATATGCTGGCAGAAAAATCCAATTGAGTGATTAAACAGCTCTTCATTTTCTGGCTTTATTTTTATGCTAACAAATTTGTTCTCTGAAAAGTGTCCACAAAGCCAAGTCTCTGATTAACACCTTTGTAAGGATGGTTTTTCACCTATTACTAAATTAAACTTGCTTCATTGGAAAGGCAGCAAGATGCATCCTCATTTCAATGTCTACTGAAATAATACAGGTTGACACCAGGAAACATTAACGCCACTGCATCCTTGCTGCTTTCTCATGTGGAAGTCTGTTTAATGTGAAAACAAGGTGATATCTAATTAGCACACAGGTAAGGAATTAAGAAAATCTTTATTTAAGGGTGAAGATGTTTCTCACAAAATCGTTGCCCCAATGCATCATTGAAATTCAAGCTGGAAAGATGATTTTAATATATCACTTGTACATTTTGTATTGCTCTTCTGGTGACAATGTAGTTTGTTTTTGTCAATTACCATTTTAATAATAGGGTAAAGAAAATTAAGTGGATTTTTGAAAGAAAACAATACTGTCAATATACTATTAAAACAAATTAAAATGGTAAAAGTTATTGTACTTTAAGTAAAAATAAAAGAGCCAAAATATCAATCCCAGTTTTGGATTACTTTAATTAACAAAAAAAAATGCATATAGCAGAGGATAGTTTCAATCTGCCTACCTCTGGGTTATGGGCCCAGCATGCTTCCATTGCTGTACTCTGCTGCACATGTAAGTGCAAGAGATCCTGAAGCACTCACTCATCATGGGAAAGTACCAATGTGTTTCTTCGTTGGTTGATAGAAGAAACATCTTACAAAAACTCTCCAGATTATTGACTTTTTTAAGTTTTTCTAGGAAACGTTTTAGATGAATGCTTATTAGCATTTGTCAGTATGTACTTTTGCAAAGTGTCTCTGTGGCGCAATCAGTTAGTGTGTACGGCTATTAACCAAAAGGTTGGTGGTTCAATCCCACCCAGGGACGTAATTGACCTTGTTATCAGATTTTGGTGATCTTTAAGTAGACAAGTCAAATTTCATACCCCCTGTTATTGTGTAGGGTACCTGGCCTTCTCTGATGTAATCAGAGTTAGATTTGATTCAATGATTTTATAAAAACATCTAGGAAGCACAATTTAGCAGTGGGTTGCAGAGAAAAAGAAATATGCTGGCAAAAAAATCAAATTGCGTGATTAAACAGCTCTTCATTTTCTGGCTTTATTTTTATGCTAACAAATTTGTTCTCTGAAAAGTGTCCACAAAGCCAAGTCTCTGATTAACACCTTTGTAGGGATGGTTTTTCACCTATTACTAAATTAAACTTGCTTCATTGGAAAGGCAGCAAGATGCATCCTCATTTCAATGTCTACTGAAATAATACAGGTTGAAACCAGGAAACATTAACGCCACTGCATCCTTGCTGCTTTCTCATGTGGAAGTCTGTTTAATGTGAAAACAAGGTGATATCTAATTAGCACACAGGTAAGGAATTACGAAAATCTTTATTTAAGGGTGAAGATGTTTCTCACAAAATTGTTGCCCCAATGCATCATTGAAATTCAAGCTGGAAAGATGATTTTAATATATCACTTGTACATTTTGTATTGCTCTTCTGGTGACAATGTAGTTTTTTTTGTCAATTACCATTTTAATAATAGGGTAAAGAAAATTAAGTGGATTTTTGAAAGAAAACTATACTGTCAATATACTATTAAAACAAATTAAAATGGTAAAAGTTATAGTACTTTAAGTAAAAATAAAAGAGCAAAAATATCAATCCCAGTTTTGATTACTTAAATTAACAAAAAAAAATGCATATAGCAAAGGATAGTTTCAATCTGCCTACCTCTGGGTTATGGGTCCAGCATGCTTCCATTGCAGTACTCTGCTGCACATGTAAGTGCAAGAGATCCTGAAGCACTCACTCATCATGGGAAAGTACCAATGTGTTTATTCGTTGGTTGATGGAAGAAACATCTTACAAAAACTCTCCAGATTATTTATTTTTTAATGTTTTTCTAGGAAACGTTCTAGATGTATGCTTATTAGCCTTTGTCAGTATGAACTTTTTGCAAAGTGTCTCTGTGGCGCGATCGGTTAGTGTGTTCGACTATTAACCAAAAGGTTGGTGGTTCAATCCCACCCAGGGACGTAATTGACCTTGTGATCGGATTTTGGTGATATTTAAGTAGACAAGTCAAAATTTCAAACCCCCCCTTATTGTGTAGGCTACCTGGCCTTCTCTGATGTAATCAGAGTTAGATTTGATTCAGTGATTTTATAAAAAACAGCTAGGAAGCACAATTTAGCAGTGGGTTACAGAGAAAAAAAATATGCTGGCAGAAAAATCCAATTGAGTGATTAAACAGCTCTTCATTTTCTGGCTTTATTTTTATGCTAACAAATTTGTTCTCTGAAAAGTGTCCACAAAGCCAAGTCTCTGATTAACACCTTTGTAAGGATGGTTTTTCACCTATTACTAATTTAAACTTGCTTCATTGGAAAGGCAGCAAGATGCATCCTCATTTCAATGTCTACTGAAATAATACAGGTTGACACCAGGAAACATTAACGCCACTGCATCCTTGCTGCTTTCTCATGTGGAAGTCTGTTTAATGTGAAAACAAGGTGATATCTAATTAGCACACAGGTAAGGAATTAAGAAAATCTTTATTTAAGGGTGAAGATGTTTCTCACAAAATCGTTGCCCCAATGCATCATTGAAATTCAAGCTGGAAAGATGATTTTAATATATCACTTGTACATTTTGTATTGCTCTTCTGGTGACAATGTAGTTTGTTTTTGTCAATTACCATTTTAATAATAGGGTAAAGAAAATTAAGTGGATTTTTGAAAGAAAACAATACTGTCAATATACTATTAAAACAAATTAAAATGGTAAAAGTTATTGTACTTTAAGTAAAAATAAAAGAGCCAAAATATCAATCCCAGTTTTGGATTACTTTAATTAACAAAAAAAAAGCATATAGCAAAGGATAGTTTCAATCTGCCTACCTCTGGGTTATGGGCCCAGCATGCTTCCATTGCTGTACTCTGCTGCACATGTAAGTGCAAGAGATCCTGAAGCACTCACTCATCATGGGAAAGTACCAATGTGTTTCTTCGTTGGTTGATGGAAGAAACATCTTACAAAAACTCTCCAGATTATTGACTTTTTAAAGTTTTTCTAGGAAACGTTTTAGATGAATGCTTATTAGCCCTTGTCAGTATATACTTTTGCAATGTGTCTCTGTGGCGCAATTAGTTAGTGTGTACGGCTATTAACCAAAAGGTTGGTGGTTCAATCCCACCCAGGTACGTAATTGACCTTGTTATCAGATTTTGGTGATCTTTAAGTAGACAAGTCAAAATTTCAAACCCCCTGTTATGGTGTAGGGTACCTGGCCTTCTCTGATGTAATCAGAGTTAGATTTGATTCAGTGATTTTATAAAAACAGCTAGGAAGCACAATTTAGCAGTGGGTTGCAGAGAAAAAGAAATATGCTGGCAGAAAAATCCAATTGAGTGATTAAACAGCTCTTCATTTTCTGGCTTTATTTTTATGCTAACAAATTTGTTCTCTGAAAAGTGTCCACAAAGCAAAGTCTCTGATTAACACCTTTGTAGGGATGGTTTTTCACCTATTACTAAATTAAACTTGCTTCATTGGAAAGGCAGCAAGATGCATCCTCATTTCAATGTCTACTGAAATAATACAGGTTGACACCAGGAAACATTAACGCCACTGCATCCTTGCTGCTTTCTCATGTGGAAGTCTGTTTAATGCGAAAACAAGGTGATATCTAATTAGCACACAGGTAAGGAATTAAGAAAATCTTTATTTAAGGGTGAAGATGTTTCTCACAAAATCGTTGCCCCAATGCATCATTGAAATTCAAGCTGGAAAGATGATTTTAATATATCACTTGTACATTTTGTATTGCTCTTCTGGTGACAATGTAGTTTGTTTTTGTCAATTACCATTTTAATAATAGGGTAAAGAAAATTAAGTGGATTTTTGAAAGAAAACAATACTGTCAATATACTATTAAAACAAATTAAAATGGTAAAAGTTATTGTACTTTAAGTAAAAATAAAAGAGCCAAAATATCAATCCCAGTTTTGGATTACTTTAATTAACAAAAAAAAAGCATATAGCAAAGGATAGTTTCAATCTGCCTACCTCTGGGTTATGGGCCCAGCATGCTTCCATTGCTGTACTCTGCTGCACATGTAAGTGCAAGAGATCCTGAAGCACTCACTCATCATGGGAAAGTACCAATGTGTTTCTTCGTTGGTTGATAGAAGAAACATCTTACAAAAACTCTCCAGATTATTGACTTTTTTTAAGTTTTTCTAGGAAACGTTTTAGATGAATGCTTATTAGCATTTGTCAGTATGTACTTTTGTAAAGTGTCTCTGTGGCGCAATCAGTTAGTGTGTACGGCTATTAACCAAAAGGTTGGTGGTTCAATCCCACCCAGGGAAGTAATTGACCTTGTTATCAGATTTTGGTGATCTTTAAGTAGACAAGTCAAATTTCATACCCCCTGTTATTGTGTAGGGTACCTGGCCTTATCTGATGTAATCAGAGTTAGATTTGATTCAATGATTTTATAAAAACATCTAGGAAGCACAATTTAGCAGTGGGTTGCAGAGAAAAAGAAATATGCTGGCAAAAAAATCAAATTGCGTGATTAAACAGCTCTTCATTTTCTGGCTTTATTTTTATGCTAACAAATTTGTTCTCTGAAAAGTGTCCACAAAGCCAAGTCTCTGATTAACACCTTTGTAGGGATGGTTTTTCACCTATTACTAAATTAAACTTGCTTCATTGGAAAGGCAGCAAGATGCATCCTCATTTCAATGTCTACTGAAATAATACAGGTTGAAACCAGGAAACATTAACGCCACTGCATCCTTGCTGCTTTCTCATGTGGAAGTCTGTTTAATGTGAAAACAAGGTGATATCTAATTAGCACACAGGTAAGGAATTACGAAAATCTTTATTTAAGGGTGAAGATGTTTCTCACAAAATTGTTGCCCCAATGCATCATTGAAATTCAAGCTGGAAAGATGATTTTAATATATCACTTGTACATTTTGTATTGCTCTTCTGGTGACAATGTAGTTTTTTTTGTCAATTACCATTTTAATAATAGGGTAAAGAAAATTAAGTGGATTTTTGAAAGAAAACTATACTGTCAATATACTATTAAAACAAATTAAAATGGTAAAAGTTATTGTACTTTAAGTAAAAATAAAAGAGCAAAAATATCAATCCCAGTTTTGATTACTTAAATTAACAAAAAAAAATGCATATAGCAAAGGATAGTTTCAATCTGCCTACCTCTGGGTTATGGGTCCAGCATGCTTCCATTGCAGTACTCTGCTGCACATGTAAGTGCAAGAGATCCTGAAGCACTCACTCATCATGGGAAAGTACCAATGTGTTTATTCGTTGGTTGATGGAAGAAACATCTTACAAAAACTCTCCAGATTATTTATTTTTTAATGTTTTTCTAGGAAACGTTCTAGATGTATGTTTATTAGCCTTTGTCAGTATGTACTTTTTGCAAAGTGTCTCTGTGGTGCGATCGGTTAGTGTGTTCGACTATTAACCAAAAGGTTGGTGGTTCAATCCCACCCAGGGACGTAATTGACCTTATGATCAGATTTTGGTGATATTTAAGTAGACAAGTCAAAATTTCAAACCCCCTCTTATTGTGTAGGGTACCTGGCCTTCTCTGATGTAATCAGAGTTAGATTTGATTTAGTGATTTTATAAAAACAGCTAGGAAGCACAATTTAGCAGTGGGTTGCAGAGAAAAAGAAATATGCTGGCAGAAAAATCCAATTGAGTGATTAAACAGCTCTTCATTTTCTGGCTTTATTTTTATGCTAACAAATTTGTTCTCTGAAAAGTGTCCACAAAGCCAAGTCTCTGATTAACACCTTTGTAAGGATGGTTTTTCACCTATTACTAAATTAAACTTGCTTCATTGGAAAGGCAGCAAGATGCATCCTCATTTCAATGTCTACTGAAATAATACAGGTTGACACCAGGAAACATTAATGCCACTGCATCCTTGCTGCTTTCTCATGTGGAAGTCTGTTTAATGTGAAAACAAGGTGATATCTAATTAGCACACAGGTAAGGAATTAAGAAAATCTTTATTTAAGGGTGAAGATGTTTCTCACAAAATCGTTGCCCCAATGCATCATTGAAATTCAAGCTGGAAAGATGATTTTAATATATCACTTGTACATTTTGTATTGCTCTTCTGGTGACAATGTAGTTTGTTTTTGTCAATTACCATTTTAATAAAAGGGTAAAGAAAATTAAGTGGATTTTTGAAAGAAAACTATACTGTCAATATACTATTAAAACAAATTAAAATGGTAAAAGTTATTGTACTTTAAGTAAAAATAAAAGAGCAAAAATATCAATCCCAGTTTTGATTACTTAAATTAACAAAAAAAATGCATATAGCAAAGGATAGTTTCAATCTGCCTACTTCTGGTTTATGGGTCCAGCATGCTTCCATTGCAGTACTCTGCTGCACATGTAAGTGCAAGAGATCCTGAAGCACTTACTCATCATGGGAAAGTACCAATGTGTTTCTTCGTTGGTTGATGGAAGAAAAATCTTACAAAAACTCTCCAGATTATTGACTTTTTAAAGTTTTTCTAGGAAACGTTTTAGATGAATGCTTATTAGCCTTTGTCAGTATAGACTTTTGCAAAGTGTCTCTGTGGCACAATCAGTTAGTATGTACGGCTATTAACCAAAAGGTTGGTGGTTCATTCCCACCCAGGGACCTAATTGACCTTGTTATCAGATTTTGGTGATCTTTACATAGACAAGTCAAAATTTCAAACCCCCTGTTATAGTGTAGGGTACCTGGCCTTCTCTGATGTAATCAGAGTTAGATTTGATTCAGTGATTTTATAAAAACAGCTAGGAAGCACAATTTAGCAGTGGGTTGCAGAGAAAAAGAAATATGCTGGCAAAAAAATCCAATTGAGTGATTAAACAGCTCTTCATTTTCTGGCTTTATTTTTATGCTAACAAATTTGTTCTCTGAAAAGTGTCCACAAAGCCAAGTCTCTGATTAACACCTTTGTAGGGATGGTTTTTCACCTATTACTAAATTAAACTTGCTTCATTGGAAAGGCAGCAAGATGCATCCTCATTGCAATGTCTACTGAAATAATACAAGTTGACACCAGGAAACATTAACGCCACTGCATCCTTGCTGCTTTCTCATGTGGAAGTCTGTTTAATGTGAAAACAAGGTGATATCTAATTAGCACACAGGTAAGGAATTAAGAAAATCTTTATTTAAGGGTGAAGATGTTTCTCACAAAATCGTTGCCCCAATGCATCATTGAAATTCAAGCTGGAAAGATGATTTTAATATATCACTTGTACATTTTGTATTGCTCTTCTGGTGACAATGTAGTTTGTTTTTGTCAATTACCATTTTAATAAAAGGGTAAAGAAAATTAAGTGGATTTTTGAAAGAAAACTATACTGTCAATATACTATTAAAACAAATTAAAATGGTAAAAGTTATTGTACTTTAAGTAAAAATAAAAGAGCAAAAATATCAATCCCAGTTTTGATTACTTAAATTAACAAAAAAAATGCATATAGCAAAGGATAGTTTCAATCTGCCTACTTCTGGTTTATGGGTCCAGCATGCTTCCATTGCAGTACTCTGCTGCACATGTAAGTGCAAGAGATCCTGAAGCACTTACTCATCATGGGAAAGTACCAATGTGTTTCTTCGTTGGTTGATGGAAGAAAAATCTTACAAAAACTCTCCAGATTATTGACTTTTTAAAGTTTTTCTAGGAAACGTTTTAGATGAATGCTTATTAGCCTTTGTCAGTATAGACTTTTGCAAAGTGTCTCTGTGGCACAATCAGTTAGTATGTACGGCTATTAACCAAAAGGTTGGTGGTTCATTCCCACCCAGGGACCTAATTGACCTTGTTATCAGATTTTGGTGATCTTTACATAGACAAGTCAAAATTTCAAACCCCCTGTTATAGTGTAGGGTACCTGGCCTTCTCTGATGTAATCAGAGTTAGATTTGATTCAGTGATTTTATAAAAACAGCTAGGAAGCACAATTTAGCAGTGGGTTGCAGAGAAAAAGAAATATGCTGGCAAAAAAATCCAATTGAGTGATTAAACAGCTCTTCATTTTCTGGCTTTATTTTTATGCTAACAAATTTGTTCTCTGAAAAGTGTCCACAAAGCCAAGTCTCTGATTAACACCTTTGTAGGGATGGTTTTTCACCTATTACTAAATTAAACTTGCTTCATTGGAAAGGCAGCAAGATGCATCCTCATTTCAATGTCTACTGAAATAATACAAGTTGACACCAGGAAACATTAACGCCACTGCATCCTTGCTGCTTTCTCATGTGGAAGTCTGTTTAATGTGAAAACAAGGTGATATCTAATTAGCACACAGGTAAGGAATTAAGAAAATCTTTATTTAAGGGTGAAGATGTTTCTCACAAAATCGTTGCCCCAATGCATCATTGAAATTCAAGCTGGAAAGATGATTTTAATATATCACTTGTACATTTTGTATTGCTCTTCTGGTGACAATGTAGTTTGTTTTTGTCAATTACCATTTTAATAATAGGGTAAAGAAAATTAAGTGGATTTTTGAAAGAAAACAATACTGTCAATATACTATTAAAACAAATTAAAATGGTAAAAGTTATTGTACTTTAAGTAAAAATAAAAGAGCCAAAATATCAATCCCAGTTTTGGATTACTTTAACAAAAAAAAAAATGCATATAGCAGAAGATAGTTTCAATCTGCCTACCTCTGGGTTATGGGCCCAGCATGCTTCCATTGCTGTACTCTGCTGCACATGTAAGTGCAAGAGATCCTGAAGCACTCACTCATCATGGGAAAGTACCAATGTGTTTCTTCGTTGGTTGATAGAAGAAACATCTTACAAAAACGCTCCAGATTATTGACTTTTTTAAGTTTTTCTAGGAAACGTTTTAGATGAATGCTTATTAGCATTTGTCAGTATGTACTTTTGCAAAGTGTCTCTGTGGCGCAATCAGTTAGTGTGTACGGCTATTAACCAAAAGGTTGGTGGTTCAATCCCACCCAGGGACGTAATTGACTTTGTTATCAGATTTTGGTGATCTTTAAGTAGACAAGTCAAATTTCATACCCCCTGTTATGGTGTAGGGTACCTGGCCTTCTCTGATGCAATCAGAGTTAGATTTGATTCAGTGATTTTATAAAAACATCTAGGAAGCACAATTTAGCAGTGGGTTGCAGAGAAAAAGAAATATGCTGGCAAAAAAAAACAAATTGCGTGATTAAACAGCTCTTCATTTTCTGGCTTTATTTTTATGCTAACAAATTTGTTCTCTGAAAAGTGTCCACAAAGCCAAGTCTCTGATTAACACCTTTGTAGGGATGGTTTTTCACCTATTACTAAATTAAACTTGCTTCATTGGAAAGGCAGCAAGATGTATCCTCATTTCAATGTCTACTGAAATAATACAGGTTGACACCAGGAAACATTAACGCCACTGCATCCTTGCTGCTTTCTCATGTGGAAGTCTGTTTAATGTGAAAACAAGGTGATATCTAATTAGCACACAGGTAAGGAATTAAGAAAATCTTTATTTAAGGGTGAAGATGTTTCTCACAAAATTGTTGACCCAATGCATCATTGAAATTCAAGCTGGAAAGATGATTTTAATATATCACTTGTACATTTTGTATTGCTCTTCTGGTGACAATGTAGTTTGTTTTTGTCAATTACCATTTTAATAATAGGGTAAAGAAAATGAAGTGGATTTTTGAAAGAAAACAATACTGTCAATATACTATTAAAACAAATTAAAATGGTAAAAGTTATTGTACTTTAAGTAAAAATAAAAGAGACAAAATATCAATCCCAGTTTTGGATTACTTTAATTAACAAAAAAAAATGCATATAGCAGAGGATAGTTTCAATCTGCCTACCTCTGGGTTATGAGCCCAGCATGCTTCCATTGCAGTACTCTGCTGCACATGTAAGTGCAAGAGATCCTGAAGCACTCACTCATCATGGGAAAGTACCAATGTGTTTCTTCGTTGGTTGATGGAAGAAACATCTTACAAAAACTCTCCAGATTATTGACTTTTTAAAGTTTTTCTAGGAAACGTTTTAGATTAATGCTTATTAGCCTTTGTCAGTACGGGCTTTTGCAAAGTGTCTCTGTGGCGCAATCAGTTAGTATGTACGGCTATTAACCATAAGGTTGGTGGTTCAATCCAACCCAGGGACCTAATTTCCCTTGTTATCAGATTTTGGTGATCTTTAAGTAGACAAGTCAAAATTTCAAACCCCCTGTTACGGTGTAGGGTACCTGGCCTTCTCTGATGTAATTAGAGTTAGATTTGATTCAGTGATTTTATAAAAACAGCTAGGAAGCACAATTTAGCAGTGGGTTGCAGAGAAAAAAAATATGCTGGCAGAAAAATCCAATTGAGTGATTAAACAGCTCTTCATTTTCTGGCTTTATTTTTATGCTAACAAATTTGTTCTCTGAAAAGTGTCCACAAAGCCAAGTCTCTGATTAACACCTTTGTAAGGATGGTTTTTCACCTATTACTAAATTAAACTTGCTTCATTGGAAAGGCAGCAAGATGCATCCTCATTTCAATGTCTACTGAAATAATACAAGTTGACACCAGGAAATATTAACGCCACTGCATCCTTGCTGCTTTCTCATGTGGAAGTCTGTTTAATATGAAAACAAGGTGATATCTAATTAGCACACAGGTAAGGAATTAAGAAAATCTTTATTTAAGGGTGAAGATGTTTCTCACAAAATCGTTGCCCCAATGCATCATTGAAATTCAAGCTGGAAAGATGATTTTAATATATCACTTGTACATTTTGTATTGCTCTTCTGGTGACAATGTAGTTTGTTTTTGTCAATTACCATTTTAATAATAGGGTAAAGAAAATTAAGTGGATTTTTGAAAGAAAACAATACTGTCAATATACTATTAAAACAAATTAAAATGGTAAAAGTTATTGTACTTTAAGTAAAAATAAAAGAGCCAAAATATCAATCCCAGTTTTGGATTACTTGAAATAACAAACAAAAAAATGCATATAGCAGAGGATAGTTTCAAGCTGCCTACCTCTGGGTTATGGGCCCAGCATGCTTCCATTGCTGTACTCTGCTGCACATGTAAGTGCAAGAGATCCTGAAGCACTCACTCATCATGGGAAAGTACCAATGTGTTTCTTCGTTGGTTGATAGAAGAAACATCTTACAAAAACTCTCCAGATTATTGACTTTTTTAAGTTTTTCTAGGAAACGTTTTAGATGAATGCTTATTAGCATTTGTCAGTATGTTGTTTTGCAAAGTGTCTCTGTGGCGCAATCAGTTAGTGTGTACGACTATTAACCAAAAGGTTGGTGGTTCAATCCCACCCAGGGACGTAATTGACCTTGTTATCAGATTTTGGTGATCTTTAAGTAGACAAGTCAAATTTCATACCCCCTGTTATGGTGTAGGGTACCTGGCCTTCTCTGATGTAATCAGAGTTAGATTTGATTCAGTGATTTTATAAAAACATCTAGGAAGCACAATTTAGCAGTGGGTTGCAGAGAAAAAGAAATATGCTGGCAAAAAAATCAAATTGCGTGATTAAACAGCTCTTCATTTTCTGGCTTTATTTTTATGCTAACAAATTTGTTCTCTGAAAAGTGTCCACAAAGCCAAGTCTCTGATTAACACCTTTGTAGGGATGGTTTTTCACCTATTACTAAATTAAACTTGCTTCATTGGAAAGGCAGCAAGATGTATCCTCATTTCAATGTCTACTGAAATAATACAGGTTGACACCAGGAAACATTAACGCCACTGCATCCTTGCTGCTTTCTCATGTGGAAGTCTGTTTAATGTGAACACAAGGTGATATCTAATTAGCACACAGGTAAGGAATTAAGAAAATCTTTATTTAAGGGTGAAGATGTTTCTCACAAAATTGTTGACCCAATGCATCATTGAAATTCAAGCTGGAAAGATGATTTTAATATATCACTTGTACATTTTGTATTGCTCTTCTGGTGACAATGTAGTTTGTTTTTGTCAATTACCATTTTAATAATAGGGTAAAGAAAATGAAGTGGATTTTTGAAAGAAAACAATACTGTACCCAGTGGAGACTGTGTGCTTTTCAGGAGCTCTCCTGAGCTTTCTGACAGAAAGTATTTTGTTAGGTTTTTAATTTTCAGGGAGCACTGCTGGCAACAGACTCCCTCATCGAGGGACTGAGGGGAGAGAAGCAGCCCTACTCTCTGAGTTGCAAGGTCCTGCTTCTTAGGCTACTGGACACCATTAGCTCCAATGGGATTGGTACGCAGGATCTCACCCTCGCCGTCCGTCCCAGAGCCGCGCCGCCGTCCCCCTCGCAGAGCCGGAAGATAGAAGCCGGGTGAGTATGAGAAGAAAAGAAGACTTCAGAGGCGGCAGAAGACTTCATGATCTTCACTGAGGTAACGCACAGCACTGCAGCTGTGCGCCTTTGCTCCCATACACCTCACATACTCCGGTCACTGTAAGGGTGCAGGGCGCAGGGGGGGCGCCCTGGGCAGCAATATAAACCTCTTTCGCAAAAATATAACATATATACAGCTGGGCACTTTATATATGTATAAGCCCCCACCAATTTTACAGTTTAAGCGGGACAGAAGCCCGCCTCCGAGGGGGCGGGGCTTCTCCCTCAGCACTCACCAGCGCCATTTTTTCTCCACAGCACCGCTGAGAGGAAGCTCCCCGGACTCTACCCTGCTTATACCACGTTAGACAAGAGGGTTGAAAAGAGGGGGGGGGGGGGGCACATAATTCGCAAATTACATACAGCAGCACTACTGGGCAAACATTAAGTTACTGTTTTATTCCTGGGTTATATAGCGCTGGGGGGTGTGCTGGCATACTCTCTCTCTGTCTCTCCAAAGGGCCTTGTGGGGAAACTGTCTTCAGAAAAAGCATTCCCTGTGTGTGAAGTGTGTCGGTACACGTGTGTCGACATGTCTGAGGAAGAAGGCTATATTAGAGAGGAGCGGGAGCAAATGAATGTGGTGTCTCCGCCGACAGCTGATTGGATGGATATGTGGAATGTTTTAAATGCTAGTGTAAACTCATTGCACAAAAGATTAGACAAGGCAGAAGCTTTGGGACAGTCAGGGTTTCAACCCATGCCTGATCCTATGTTGCAGGGACTGTCAGGGTCTCATAAGCGCCCACTATCCCAGATTGTTGACACAGATACCGACACGGATTCTGACTCCAGTGTCGATTACGATGATGCAAAGTTACAGCCAAAATTGGCAAAATCCATTCGATTTATGATTATGGCAATAAAAGATGTTTTGCACATCACAGAGGAACCCCGTCGCTGACAAGAGGGTACATATGTACAAGGGAAAGAAGCCTGAGGTAACCTTTCCCCCCTCACACGAGCTGAACGAGTTATGTGAAAAAGCTTGGGAATCTCCAGATAAAAGACTGCAGATTTCCAAAAGAATTCTTATGGCGTATCCTTTCCCATCAACGGATAGGTTACGATGGGAATCCTCCCCTAGGGTGGACAAAGCATTAACACGCTTATCCAAGAAGGTAGCCCTCCCGTCCCAGGATACAGCTACCCTCAAAGAGTGTGCTGACCGCAAACAGGAGATTACCCTGAAGTCCATTTATACACATTCAGGTACCTTACTCAGACCGGCAATTGCGTCGGCCTGGGTGTGTAGTGCTGTAGCGGCATGGACAAATACCTTATCTGAGGGGATGGATAGCCTAGACAAGGATACTATTTTATTGACCCTGGGGCATATAAGAGATGCTGTCCTATATATGTGTGTATGCAAACTACAGGTGGTGCTGCAGGGCCCACACCCTTTTACTTGTCTTGTAGAGCAGCTCTGAAGCTGTTACAGTGCCCAGCTGCTGCAAGAAATCAGCTTGAATGCTTCAGGGGCTTGGGCATGGCCAACATGAGCCCCACACCGAAGGAGGGTGGGGGTGTTTAATGCAAACTTGGGGTTATCCAAGCGCCGCAAAAGGCCGCCATGCCCTGCATGCCCCTTTTCTCTTTTCATATACAGATGAGGGTTCCAGCCAACTTTGGCCCATTGCTTGGATGACATCACCGTATGCAAATCCGTCTGCTGCAGACCTTCCCCCAGGAATGCTTGCAATAGTTGTTGCATATGGTTTAATGTCTGAGGGTGCTTCAGTATTAGGCAGCCTTCCGCCCTCCCATGTTCATCTGAAAAGATGTGGTCTCCCTGCAGTTGTTGTCCCCAGACGAGAGTTCCCTTGTGCTTCCTCAGTTAAATCTCCTTAACTTGACGGGGGTGTGCCCGAGCAGCCACCCTCCCCAGCCCTATCCCAACACATACTTATCTTGCATATGAGATCTCTTGATCATGAAGATAGTTCTCACAGGTTGAGGTTCATCCTGGACCCGCTCCCCGCTGGAGAGCGCTGATGGGGACAGCAGCGGGGCTTCAGCAGAAGGGTGAGTACGTGTGGCCAGAGACCTCCCTTCCCATGTGCAGGCCTGCAGAGTCTGCCGCGCAGGATGGGGCATGTGGCACTCTCCCTCCCAGGGGCTCTTCCAGATGTAGCTCCTCAGCAGTATTTTTCCCGGGCTGCGCGGCGCTCTCCCCGACTGGCATCCGCCCTGGAACACTGCCTTCCTCAACGCAACATCAGCAGGGGGCCCTGGCCTCATCACCATCCCAGGTCTTTCTCATGTATGTATCATGTATGTGTGTGTGATATATGTATGAATCATATATGTTTGTGATATATATATATATATATATATATGTATCTATCTATCTATCTATCTATCTATCTATCTATCTATCTATCTATCTATCTATCTATCGTATGTGTGTGTGTGTGTGTATATATATGTATCTATAATGTATGTATGTATCTAACTTGTATGTATGTGTTCTATCTATCTATCCTATCTATCGTGTGTGTGATATATGTATGTATCTATCATGTATGTGTTATATGTATGTATCACACCTTCCTCTATACATATACATACATACATACACACACACACACACACACACACACACACACACACACACACACCTATATCTGTACGTACACTGACATACACACACCAACATCTATACATTAACACGCTGACCCCTAAACGTACACCAACGTACCCACACCTGCATCTATACCTACACATGCTGACACGTGGACGTACACCGGCTTACCCACATGTGAATCTATACATACATGTGCTGACACCTGGACATACACTGATGTACCCACACCTAACATCTATACATACACATGCTAACACCTGGACGTATACAGACGTACCCACATTTGCATCCATGCATATATAGATGTAGGTGTGTGTACGTCAGTGTACGTCCAGGTGTCAACGCGTGTATGTATAGATGCAGGTGTGGGTACGTCTGTGTATGTCCAGGTGTCAGAATGTGTATGTATAGATGCAGGTGTGGGAAGGTCAGTGTAGGTTCAGGTGTCAGCGCGTGTATGTATAGATGCAGGTGCTTGTATGTCCGGATGTCAGTGCATGTATGTATAGATGCAAGTGTGGGTACGTCGGTGTATGTCCATTTGTCAGCGCGTGTATATATAGATGCAGGTGCTTGTATGTTGGTGTATGTCCAGGTGTCAGCATGTGTATGTATAGATGCAGGTGTGGGAATGTTGGTGTATGTCCAGGTGTCAGGGCGTGTATGTATGGATATTAGGTGTGGGTACATCAGTGTATGTCCAGGTGTTAGCGCATGTATGTATAGATGTATATATACACACACATACGATAGATAGATAGATAGATAGATAGATACATATTATAAGGGCACGGTCGTGCCCTTATATTAAGGCTGAATCGAACAAACGGAATTCTCCCATAGGGAACTTCTGAGATGGGGGCATGGTGTTTGAGGGGCTACACCTCAAAACTGATTGGACGTACTGAGCTGAAATTTGGCCTGGGCGTGTAGAATCGTCACCCGGTGCTGCATGCCAAATTTCAGGGCAAAATAATAAAAAATGAGGAATTGGGAGTAACCTAAAGTTCCAACTGTCAGTTTTTTTCTGTGACTTCCTTTGTGGCTTTTTGACACCGTTTTCCTATAGAGTGAATTAGATATTTTTTGGGAAGGCATAACTCCGGATAGAGGACGAATTAAGACTTGGGGTTTGTTTTACTAGATAGAGTATGCCCCAGTGTAGTGCCTTTTGGGGTTGTGGTTTTTCAGAAAGTTATAGGGTTTTTTTAATTAAGAGAAATATGCCCCATTATAGAGATAGGGCTTTTCAATTTGTTGCGGCTGCGCAGTGGCCGCCAGGAGAGCGAGAGTGAGTGAGGGAAGGGGTCTCGTGCAGGCTGAGGTTATAAAAGTAGCTGCTGGCGGCAGGAGGAGAGCCAGCGGTTCCTGGGTGTGTGCACCTGCGGTCCCTTACAGACTGCAGCGACCCATTAGGACTGTGGAGGAGAGGGGTAGCGGCATAGCAGCCGCAGGCTTACCGAAAGTGCTCACTACTGAGCAATATGGTCCCCTTACCCGAAGTGGGAGCCGCAGCGGGAGGAATAGCTGGAGTTGCGCCGCAGGAGAAAGTCAGAGGACATCCAGAAGAGACATCCGGTGCAGCGCTGACTCCTGACTGACAGCGCTTGCCTACTGAGCGGTGTGGTACCCCCACACCTGAAGCGGGTGCGGGAGCGGCAGCGGCAGCCGGAGAAGACAGCTGTGCTGCACGGAAGAAGTCAGGCAGCAGCACCAGCGGGCTGAGGTGGGGAGGATCAGTATGGTCCCTTACGTGCGGCTCACATTCAGATCCATCCGGCTCCCTTCCCCTCCTCCCCTGCACCCTTAGCAGCCTGCCCCCACATCTCATTCACCCACCGCCGCAGACTCCTCCCCCACACGGTTATTATAATAAGGCCACCCCCCTACCCCCTTCCCTCCCTGCTGTGTGTCCAGCCACCCCCCCCCCTCACCTGCTGTGTGTCCGGCCTACCCCCCCCCTCACCTGCTGTGTGTCCAGCCCCCCCCCTCACCTGCTGTGTGTCCAGCCCCCCCCCCCCCTCACCTGCTGTGTGTCCGGCCTACCCCCCCCTCCCTGCTGTGTGTCCAGCCACCCCCCCCTCACCTGCTGTGCGTCTGGCCTACCTCCCCCCCTCCCTGCTGTGTGTCCAGCCACCCCCCCCTCACCTGCTGTGCGTCTGGCCTACCCCCCCTCCCTGCTGTGTGTCCACCCCCCCCCCTCACCTGCTGTGCGTCTGGCCTACCCCCCCCCTCCCTGCTGTTTGTCCGGCCTACCCCCCCTCCCTGCTGTGTGTCCAGACCCCCCCTCACCTGCTGTGTGTCCAGCCCCCCCCCCCTCACCTGCTGTGTGTCCGGCCTACCCCCCCCTCCCTGCTGTTTGTCCGGCCACCCTCCCCTCCCCTGCTGTGTGTCCGGCGGCCTACCCCCCCCCCTCCCTGCTGTGTGTCCGGCCTACCCCCCCCTCACCTGCTGTGTGTCCAGCCCCCCCCTCACCTGCTGTGTGTCCAGCCCCCCCCTCCTCCCCTGCTGTGTGTCCGGCCTACCCCCCCCTCCCTGCTGTGTGTCCGGCCACCCTCCCCTCCCCTGCTGTGTGTCCGGCCACCCTCCCCTCCCCTGCTGTGTGTCCGGCCACCCTCCCCTCCCCTGCTGTGTGTCCAGCCACCCTCCCCTCCCCTGCTGTGTGTCCAGCCACCCTCCCCTCCCCTGCTGTGTGTCCGGCCTACCCCCCCCCTCACCTGCTGCGTGTCCAGCCCCCCCCTCACCTGCTGCGTGTCCAGCTCCCCCCTCACCTGCTGCGTGTCCAGCCCCCCCCCTCACCTGCTGCGTGTCCAGCCCCCCCCTCACCTGCTGTGTGTCCAGCCCCGCCCCCCTCACCTGCTGTGTGTCCAGCCCCCCCTCACCTGCTGTGTGTCCAGCCCCCCCTCACCTGCTGTGTCCAGCCCCCCCCCCCTCACCTGCTGTGTGTCCAGCCCCCCCCAACTCACCTGCTGTGTGTCCAGCCACCCCCCCTCCCCTGCTGTTTGTCCGGCCTACCCCCCCCCCCCCCCCCGCTGTTTGTCCGGCCACCCTCCCCTCCCCTGCTGTGTGTCCTGCCTACCCCCCCTCCCTGCTGTGTGTCCTGCCTACCCCCCCTCCCTGCTGTGTGTCCAGCCCCCCCCCCTCACCTGCTGTGTGTCCGGCCTACCCTCCCCCCCTCCCCTCCCCTGCTGTTTGTCTGGCCACCATCCCCTCCCCTCCCTCTGTGTGTTCGGCAACTCCCCCCTCTTCCTGCTGTGTTCGGCCACCCCCTACCCCCTCCCCTCCCTGCCGTGTGTCCGGTCACCCTCCCCTCTCTGCTGTGTGTCCAGCCACCCCCCCCCCTCTCTGCTGTGTGTCCGGCCACCCCCCCCAGACACGCAGCGCCTGACACACACAGACATGCAACGCCTGACACGCATACGCATATGCAGCGCCTGACACACACGCACACACACAGCACCTGACATACACGCACACACACAGCACCTGACACACACACACAGCACCTGACACTAACACGGACCTGACACACGCGCATACACTCACACGCAGCACCTGACACACACGCAGCACCTGACACACGCACACACAGACGCAGCACCTGACACTCACACGGACCTGACACACACGCACACACTCACACGCGGCGCCTGACGCACATAGACACGCGGCGCCTGGCGCACACGCGGCGCCTGACGCACACGCGGCGCCTGACGCACACGCGGCGCCTGACACACACGCACAGGCAGCGCCTGGCACACACGCACAGGCAGCGCCTGGCACACACGCACAGGCAGCGCCTGACACACACAGACACGCAGCGCCTGACACACACAGACACGCAGCGCCTGACACACACAGACACGCAGCGCCTGACGCACAGGTAGCGCCTGACACACACGCACACGCAGCGCCTGACACACGCAGCGCCTGACACACGCAGCGCCTGACACACACACGCACCTGACACTCACATGCTCCTGACACACGCAGCACCTGACATACTCACATGCAGCACCTGACACACACGCAGACACGCAGCATCTGACACACACACACGCAGCACCTGACACACACACGCAGCACCTGACACACAAACACGCAGACACGCAGCGCCTGACACACACGCAGACACGCAGCGCCTGACACACACGCAGACACGCAGTGCCTGACACACACGCAGACACGCAGCGCCTGACACACACGCAGACACGCAGCGCCTGACACACACGCAGACACGCAGCGCCTGACACACACGCAGCGCCTGACACACACGCAGCGCCTGACACACACGCAGCGCCTGACACACACGCAGCGCCTGACACACACGCAGGCACGCAGCGCCTGACACACACGCAGACACGCAGCGCCTGACACACACGCAGCGCCTGACACACACGCAGCGCCTGACACACACGCAGACACGCAGCGCCTGACACACACGCAGACACGCAGCGCCTGACACACACGCAGACACGCAGCGCCTGACACACACGCAGACACGCAGCGCCTGACACACGCAGACACGCAGCGCCTGACACACACGCAGACACGCAGCGCCTGACACACACGCACACACACACACACACACACACAGCACCTGACACAGATATGCAGCGCCTGACACACACACGCAGACATACAGCACCTGACACACACACACACACGCAGACATGCAGCACCTGACACACACATGCAGCACCTGACAGACACACACACACCCACACACACCCACACACACACACAGACATGCAGCACCTGACACACCCACACACACACACATGCATCACCTGACACACCCACACACACAGACATGCATCACCTGACACACCCACACACATATACAGACATGCAGCACCTGACACACACACACACACAGACATGCAGCGCCTGACACACATATATACATGTGGCATTTAACGCACACACGCACAGCACCTGACACACAATCATATACACTCAGAGCACCTAACACACACATACACTCGCAGCACCTCACACACACTCGTATACACACGCAGCACCTGCCACTCACACATATATACACATGCAGCACCTGCCACTCCCACATACATGAACAGCACCTGACACACACATACACGCGCAGCACCTGACAGTCACACACATACAGATGCGACAGCTGACACAAACACATACACGCTCAACACCTGACACCCACGTGGCAGCTGACGCATACAAATGCAGCACCTGAAATACACACATATACACGTGCAGCACCTGAGACACACACATACACGTACAGCACCTGAGACACACACACACACATGTATGTACACGCGCGGCTCCAGGCACACACATACGTACGTACACACACGGCACTTGACACACACACGTACACGCGCGGCACCTGACACACACACACACGTACGTACGTACGTATACGTACGTACGTACGTACGTACGTACATGTGTGGCACTTGACACACACACGTATGCACACGTGTGGCTCCTGACACACACGCGCGTTGCTCCTGACACACACACATGTACGTACGCGCTCGGCTCCTGACACACACACGTATGTATACGCGCGGCACCTGAAACCTACACGTATGTACGTATACGCACGGCTCCTGACACCCTCACGCATGTACACGCGTGGCTCACTGGCACACACACACACACACACGTACACGCGCGGCACCTGACACATACACGCGTGTACGTACACACATGCACAGCACCTGACATACACACATGTAGGTATGCGCCACCTGACACACACACACACACACACACGTACATGCACGACACCTGACACACACGTACGTACGCGCACGGCACCTGACACACACGTACATACTAGTGATGAGTGGGTTCGGTTCGTCGGAATCCGGACCCCCCGAACTTCACCCATTTTACATGGGTCCGAGGCAGGTTCGAACCTTCCCGCCTTGCTCGGCTAACCCGAGCGCGCCCGAACGTCATCATCCCGCTGTCGGATTCCCGCGAGATTCGGATGTCTGCATTCGTGGAAAGGGGTCCCATGTGTAAACATGGGACCCCTTTCAGTCCGTCTGGTCCGGGTGTTCGGTTTGTTGTTTTGCCAAGTACGTGGAGTTAATCTGGAACCTGGATCAGGTGAGTATAATTATCTTTTATTTTCAGGTACCCGTGGATTCTACTTGGAGAAGAGGACCGACTGCTTCGTGTCAACATAGGTAAGTATGTGTGTGTCGGCAGGTGTGAAATAAAGTTATACTTTCACGGTGTCTGTGTCCTGTTTTTATTTGGGTATTTTTTCCCCAGTAGAACTACAGGTACCAGCGGGCCCGTTTTTCTCCCGCATGCTGGTACTTGTGGTTCTCAAAGTACCAGATTGCGGGGGAGGCTTGCTGGGACTTGTAGTACTACTGGAAAAAACAATATTCTTTCAATTTTCTCAAGGCTATCAGCCTCCCATCCGCAGCCCTTGGATGGGGGGGACAGCCTCGGGCTTCACCCCTGGCCCTTGGGTGGCTGGGGGGGGGGGGCCCTTGATTGAAGGGGTCCCCACTCCCCCAGAGTACCCCGGCCAGGGGTGACTAGTTGGATATTTAATGCCACGGCCGCAGGGCACTGTATAAAAGTGACCCCCGGCTGTGGCATTATCTGTCCAGCTAGTGGAGCCCGATGCTGGTGTAAAAATAATGGGGGACCCTACTCTTTTTGTCCCCCGTATTTTTTGCACCAGCACCAGGCGCAGAGCCCGGAGCTGGTTTTAAAAATACGGGGGATCCCCTGTCCGTTTTTCCCCCGGATTTTTAGAACCAGGACCGGCTCGAAGAGCCCGAGGCTGGTTATGCTTTGGAGGGGGGACCCCACGCAATTTTTCTTTTCCGGGTTTTTCACATTCCATTTAAAAAATAATAATAATAATAATAATAATAATCTTTTAAAAAATATATAAATAATACTTGTGCCTCCAAAAAAGACAAACCAAGTACCTAATCCCTTCTAATATAAATAGATATGCTATTACCCCAAAAAAATATTATTTTTTATTAGATTCCGCCTGCAAAGTGTGGCGGATTGAAAATGACGAATTTACTGTTTAAAAGCACTGTTGTCGAATTTACAAACTTCAATTGAATATACTTTTGTTGAATTGCCGCATTTGTACCATTGCAGAAAAGTCGAATTTGTCAAATGTCGAATTTTAAAAAGTCGAATTTTGAAAGGATGCAAGAATAGGCCCCGCCCCCTTCTTCACATCAGCCGTCCCCTTCTACCCCTGTACCTTGCTCTCTCCTGTCTGTGCTCTCTCCCGTCTGTAGGACTAGGCCCCGCCCCCTTCTTACCCTCCAGTGACTGCTCTCTCCTGACAA
This sequence comes from Pseudophryne corroboree, assembly GCF_028390025.1. Taxonomy (NCBI): domain Eukaryota; kingdom Metazoa; phylum Chordata; class Amphibia; order Anura; family Myobatrachidae; genus Pseudophryne; species Pseudophryne corroboree. The sequence goes on along the minus strand of NW_026968857.1, from coordinate 90,938 downwards.
GTGGACCAGGCCTGCCCCCTACACGCTGCTGGTGTCTTCATTGTTACTTGGTCTGGAGCTCCGTTGGGGAGAGAACTCACGTGAGCTCATTAAGAATGAGGAACTGGGATGTTTTAATTTTATTGTGAGTAGTGTAGTGTGGTGATGTAGTATGTTGTATGGGGGGTATAGTGTAACTATGAAGTGCAGCATATGGGAGGGCTATAGCATAGTGATGTAGTGTGGCATATGGGGGGTGGTAGCGCATAGGCGTGCGTACAGGGGGTGCCTGGTGCGCACAGGCACTCCCTAATGTCCAGCACCGCTGCACGCCACGCTTGCTGTGGCACAGTGATCGCTGAGTGTGTGATCGGTGGAGCCTAGCCTGTAGCTCATTTCCGTACCTCCCACCACCGCTGCGCCCGCCCCCCCTCTGCCTGCTGCTAATACTATGCTGAGTGCATTCGTCGGCGGCCTCACTGGGGGGACTGGTGTCACCTTGCAATGTGACGTGGTGATGTCCGCCTATGCTCTCCTCCCGCCCACCCGTGCTTTCCTCCCGCTGCGGTCTCTCAGTCCTAGTGTGCCGCGGCTGCCACACCACTAGCAGTGTTCCTCTAGGGGGGACTGGGAGCCGCCGGCAGACACATTCTGCTGAGACTTACTTGTCAGTGCGGGTTCCGGATGGCAGGCGGCGGGTGGGAGGGCAGACGGGGAGCAGGTGTCACAAGGAGTGTGTGGGTAACTAATTCACAATACTTCCGCTCAACGTGGCACTGCTGGTCCTTCATCTCCCATGTCTCTTCACCAGGTGGCGGGCGGCCCGGAAATTAAGTGATGTGTTGTGCAGCAGTCAGTGTGAAGTGACTGTGAGTAACACTGATGGTGCTGATGATGCTGCTGCAGAATCGGGAAGCAATTAATTCATAAATATAATGTACTCAGTGTATTATACATACATAAACATGTACATACGTGTATTTGTGTATACATGTATATACATGAGTGTGTGTGCATATATATATATATATATATATATATATATACAGCCAGTTCCCAGGAACAAAAGTCCTCCCCCGCTTCCGCTAAGTCCACAGCATGACGCTGGGGCTCCACTGGTGGAGCCAGGTGCGGTGGGGGCCCGTCTCAAGTGCTTCAGCAATCAGTGGGCTTGCTCACAGGTGGATCCCTGGATTCTACAAGTAGTGTCTCAGGGATTCAAGCTGGAATTCGAGACGTCTCCCCCTCGCCGTTTCCTAAAATCTGCCTTGCCAACATCTCCCTTGGACAGGGAGGCTGTGATAGAGGCAAATTTACAAGCTGTATTTGCAGCAGGTGATAGTCAAGGTACCCCTCCTTCAACAAGGAAGGGGTTACTATTCCACAATGTTTGTGGTACCGAAACCGGACGGTTCGGTGAGACCCATTTTAAATTTTAAATCTTTGAACACGTATATAAAACGGTTCAAGTTCAAGATGGAATCGCTCAGGGCGGTTATCTCAAGCCTGGAGGAAGGGGATTACATGGTATCACTGGACATCAAGGATGCTTACCTGCATGTCCCCATTTACTCTCCTCACCAGGAGTACCTCAGATTTGTGGTACAGGACTGTCATTCTGCGGCGGGACTGCCGCATTCTAGATCAGTAAAAGCCCATTCCACGAGGAAGGTGGGCTCTTCTTGGGCGGCTGCCCGAGGGGTCTCTGCTTTACAACTTTGCCGAGCTGCTACTTGGTCGGGGTCAAACACATTTGCAAGATTTTACAAGTTTGACACCCTGGCTGAGGAGGACCTAGAGTTCGCTCATTCGGTGCTGCAGAGTCATCCGCACTCTCCCTCCCGTTTGGGAGCTTTGATATAATCCCCATGGTCCTTACGGAGTCCCAGCATCCACTTAGGACGTCAGAGAAAATAAGATTTTACTCACCGGTAAATCTATTTCTCGTAGTCCGTAGTGGATGCTGGGCGCCCATCCCAAGTACTTGTACATAGTTATTGTTAACAAAAGGGTTATTGTTGAGAGCCATCTGTGCAGAGGCTCCGTTGTTGTCATACTGTTAACTGGGTATAATATCACGAGTTGTACGGTGTGATTGGTGTGGCTGGTATGAGTCTTACCCGGGATTCAAAATCCTTCCTTAGTGTCAGCTCTTCCGGGCACAGTATCCTAACTGAGGTCTGGAGGAGGGTCATAGGGGGAGGAGCCAGTGCACACCAGGTAGTCCTAAAGCTCTCTTTAGTTGTGCCAAGTCTCCTGCGGAGCCGCTATTCCCCATGGTCCTTACGGAGTCCCAGCATCCACTACGGACTACGAGAAATAGATTTACCGGTGAGTAAAATCTTATTTTATATATATATATATATATATATATATATATGACTTGGGGTGGGGTTTGTTTTATTAGATAGAGCATGTCCCTGTGAAGTGCCTTTTGGGGTTGTGGTTTTTCAGAAAGTTACAGGTTTTTTTTAATTAAGAGAAATATGCCCCATTATAGAGATCGGGCATTTCAATTTGTTGCGCCTGCGCAGTGGCCGCCAGCAGGGGGTGTACTAGAGTGCCTTCTCTTGAGAGCCGCAATATGGCCGCCTTCTCCCCGGTTATTCTGTAAATAGGAAAATAACCTCACAGGTTCACATAGGGCAGAGTTGCCACTACTAGTGCAGGGCTGTAACTTACAGTACTAAGGAAAAGCCATATACTAAAGCGGCACGGTGACCTCACCCCTCTCAGAGACACCAGGGCGCAGCACACTGGTGCACACACCTGTTAGCTCAGGGCAGCACTATAGGACCCTCCTGTAATGCTGTGCTGGCGGCGTGTAGTGATCAGGGCACTGGGAGACTGGCTGGCTGGTCTCCGTCTCTGCTGCCTATAGAACTTCCACCTCTGTTATATATCAGGGCTGCTCTCCTGTTATGATTCCAATACTCTGGTCTGGGGATATCTTATAGCAAGGACCTGAGTACTGGAACGTAATGCTTGGAAACGGAGTGGGAACGGGAATATCCCCTGGCGCCCTATCTCCGTTGTCTCGTCCGTGCTGTCAGAAATCTCTTGCGAGACTATGGTTGCTTGGGCCCATGGCAGCCGCGTTTGAAGGGCGGATTACGTCTGCCCAACTCCGATGCCCCCTCAGGTCTTAATGGGAGACAAAGAGAAATCCGAGACAGGGTGATAACAAGGGGCCCTCTACTAAACAACAAAGCCAGGGGCTCAAAACTAACTTTAAACTAGAGTATGTGCGGAAAACCGCCAGGGAAAAGGACAACCAAAATACCCACTTGTCCACTCTTCTACCCGGCACCGGCGAGTTCCGGAGAGGAGTGTGGGAGCGTAAACCTCCGCAAATGCACCAACACAGAATACAAAATAAAGCGGCCTAGGCCGCAGCACGCGGCAGAGCCGCCACTCACGAAAACCACACGAGATCCTCTAGCGACTGTTGCGGGTAAATGAGGACTGGAAGACTCCTTGGGAAGAGATGACAACACTAAGATTCAGGAACTCTGAGGACAGGAATGACCGGACACAGCAGAACTGGAACAGACGTCAGCAAACCAAAGCAGCATGCAGGAAGCTATTACCGGCGTCTGTGTGAAGCACTGAGAAGGTATTTAGCAGGGAGTCCTTCAATCAGAAGTTCAGAGCCTGATTAGCACAATGCCGTGCAGCTGCCTTGCTGCACGACCAGAAGACAAGTGTGTGTGTGTAGTTCACTTGATTGACCCTGCAAGGGGAGCGCAGTCCGTCCGTGGCGTCCCCGTTGCTAGGGTCCAGGCGGCTCAGCGCGCCCGGCGTCCTAGCGTTGCTAGGGAGCCGGCGGCTAGCACGCTCGGCGTCCCTAGTTGCTAGGCGCCGGGCCGCGAGGACATCGCGGACCACGGCGCCTAACACCTGTGTGTTCTCTTCCTCTCCTACCTCACACTGGAACTGGCCGCCCAGAGAACGAGAGGGCAGCGGCTGACATCAGAGAGGGTGCAGCAATCTGTGTGGGCAGAGCCCCTCACAGCAAGGTGTCCTTATGCTGTGCCCCGTGTAATCACTGTGATCCATACAGACTCACCCTGGTATGCTCTCTATTATTTATTTTTTTACACTGCGGCATGCTCGAGGGAAGGGAGCAGGCACCACCCCACCGCCACTACTCCTCCGCCAGCATCACTGCCGAGCCGGTCAGTGTTCCGGCGGCAATGAGCAGTAGGCAGCCACCAGCAACAACAGTCAGGAAGCTGTTACTCCCGGCAGCAGTAGCGTCAAGCTGCAATTCAGCCAGCGGCACGATGATCCGGGAGACAGTGGCAGCACAGGGAAGCAGTACCCCCTCCAATCGCAGCACCAACTAGGAGAGTGAGGCAGCAACCTGCCCCCAGCAGCAGCACCACCCTGATGATAGGTAAGATGCATTTTGGTGTCACAAGAAGGTGGCCGGAGTAGTGGCTGGCTGTGGTCACACCCCGGGGAAAAGTGATAGTGATTTCAGTGTTCCCTTGCGCGGGGATTGGATGTGTAGATGTATGGAGGCTATGTATGTATAGATGTGAGCGGCAGTGTGCGGATGTATGAGAGCGGCAGTGTGCGGATGTATGAGAGCGGCAATGTACGGCTGTATAACTGCGTCGGTGTGCGGCTGTATGAGTGCGATGGTGTGCGGCTGTATGCGTGCGGCGGTGTGCGGCTGTAAGAGTGCGGTAGTGTGCGGCTGTAAGAGTGCGGCTGTAAGAGTACGGCTGTAAGAGTACGGCTGTAAGAGTACGGCTGTAAGAGTACGGATGTATGAGAGCGGGGTTGTACGGATGTATGAGAGCGGGGTTGTACGGATGTATGAGAGCGGCAGTGTATGGATGTATGAGAGCAACAGTGTACAGTTGTGTGAGAGCGGCAGTGTGCGGATGTATGAGAGTGGCGGTGTACGGATGTATGAGAGCGGCAGTGTATGGATGGCAGCGTCATAGGGAGGGATGTCGGAATGCTGTTATAGGGTTCCTAATACAAAATGCCACGTTGGGCTTGATGGGCAGGTAGTGCGGCAAGCACACCCAAATTGGCATTTGACGTCGCCTGCAGTCCACACTGTTGTGAGGAGTCAGAGTTAATTTTGACTGTGTAGTGACCTACCGCCCGTCCCCTCCTCGCATCTGAGCAGCAGGTCAGGCTCTTATTTTCTTTTTAATCAGGAGAGGCCGAGTGAACTGTGAGCAGGGGGGCAGAGCTACATGGGACCCAGAGGGGCTGCTGTGCTGTCAGAGAGGGAGAGGAAGAGAGAGATGAAGCTACTGCAGATCCCCAGCTGATTGTGAGGTGCCGGGTTGAAGGGTGATGTGATCACCCTTCTCCCTCGCTGCCGCTGGGGACCGCATCTAGGCTTCCTCCATCGAGGGCATGCGGCGCAGCAGTGGGCAGCGTGTAATGAGTTTGTCTGACTCATTATACTGCTGCCTGTTGTGGACACCTCCGTCCGTACGGACTGGTGTACATGCCCAGCACAGAGGTGACAGTGTTGGTGGAAGTGCTGCCCAGTTCTGACCCTGCAGGCCTCCCTGATCTGACTGCGGCCGCTGCTACTGCTGCGGCCCGAAACCCCTGCCGGTCCCCTCCATAGACTTCTGCCTGTCCAGCGCTGAGGTACTAGGGGTATCCCAGCTGCGGGAAGGGTATGTCTCTGGCTTTCTCTCCGGCAGGGGAAGGTGACAGCGGCGGAGGAAGTGTTGCCCACCTCAGACACTGCAGGCCTCCCCGATCCAGCTGCGGCCACAGCTGATGCTGCCAGAACCCCCTGCTGGTCTCCTTTGTTGACTGCCGCATGGCCAGTGCTGAAGTACTGGGGGTAGGCCAGCTACGGGAAGAGTGTCTCTGCCTCGGGCTCTCTCTCTCTGTCAGGGGAAGGAAGGGCTGATTCTCTGGCACAACAGGGAGGGCTAGGCTGCAGGAACACAGCACTGGAAGAAACAGGAGGCCGAACTCATGACCAAAAAGTGAGCAGTGCAGTGATCAGCCCCCTAGTCTTTCCCTCTCTCTGGGTGCAGAGCTGTATTCTACAGAGAGAGCTGGGATGGGAAGAAGGGGAACGGCACCTGACACACACATACACGCGCGGCACCTGACACACACATACACGCGCAACACCTGACACACACACATACACGTGCGGCACCTGACACACACACACACGTAGCATCAGACACAATAAAATAAACATGCAGCACCTGACCCACACATACACGCGCAACACCTGACACACACACATACACGTGCGGCACCTGACACACACACACACACACACACGTAGCATCAGACACAATAAAATAAACATGCAGCACCTGACCCACACATACACGCGCAACACCTGACACACACACATATACAAGTGCGGCACCTGACACACACACGTACCATCAGACACAATAAAATAAACATGCAGCACCTGACACATGCATATACACGCAGCACCTGACACATGCATATACACGCAGCACCTGACACATGCATATACACGCAGCACCTGACACATGCATATACACGCAGCACCTGACACATGCATATACACGCAGCACCTGACACATGCATATACACGCAGCACTTGACACATGCATATACACGCAGCACCTGACACATACATATACACGCACACCATCAGACACACACATACACACGCAGTGCCTTACTCACACACACATGTACACGCGCAGCACCTGACGCACACACATGTACACGCGCAGCACCTGACGCACACTCATGTACACACGCAGCACCTGACGCACACTCATGTACACGCGCAGCACTTAATGCACACTCATGTACACGCGCAGCACCTGACGCACACTCATGTACACGCGCATCACCTGACACAGACATACGTATTCATGCACAGCACCAGACATACACTTGTACACACGCGGAGCACCTGATACTCACACACATATACACCCGCCACACCTGACACACACACACACACACGTGCGGCAGCTGACGCATACATACGCACCATCAGACACACTCATATATACACGCAGCACCTGACACACACATACACACAGGAGCTGACACACACATACACAGGCAGCACCTGACACACACACACATATACACGCGCAGCACCTGACACCACGCACTCACACGTACAAGCAATGCATTTCACGCCTACCTCCAGCCTCAGTTACAGGCTGCTGCCGCCTACCCCCCTCCCTGCATCAGCTGCAAAGGCAGCAAAATATTTTGACCAAAGTCTAAAGGCCCGTACACATTAAACGATGTCGCTCTGTGAGCTACATCGTCTAATGTTTCCCCTCCCGGGCCGGCCGGCGGCCGACTGTACACACTGAGCGATATGACCGCTCATATCGCTCAGTGACGTCACGCCCCCGCCAGCCCTGCATGAAGGTCGTGGACGACAGTCCACATCCTTCCTGCATGCCCTACCGACAGCGAAGATTGTTGCCGACCCGCGGGGCCGCGCATCGTTTGTCGCTGGCTGCATACACACTTAACGATAAAATGAGCGACGTCGCTCATTAAATCGTTAAGTGTGTACGGACCTTAAACAATTTGGTTTGGTTAATAAAATAATTTTGCACAGAACAGTGATGTTATACGAACATTTTCATTAAACATTTAAAAAATCAAATGTTTATTCTTACAGTGAAATTTTACATTTCTGAATAAAAAAAATAAATGTAAAAAAAGCGATGAAATTCCATAGACAAAAAACCTTACGGTTTCACATGTCCCATTAAGGCTTCTTAGACATGATCGAAATTTCAGAAGCCTGTTGTAACTCTTCCACTCAAACTCCAAAAAGCAATGAAATTCCGATCATTAAGGCTGACACCTTAATGGACGTGTTCCTTGCGCAATACAGATATGGTATGCCATCACAGCCTGTGGGTAAGTGCAGATTCAGCACTCTCACAGAGTGAGATTGCTGTCACTCACACAATGGTGGAGCTGCTAATTCACAGATTTGTGTGCTCATTGGAATACACACATGCAGTCTATGCAACTGAAGGTCTGAGCGGAAGACAACGCTGCTCAGATGAGGTAAGAGTGTTGTTGATTGGAGGGAGGAGAGCGGTGTGGATGGGGGAACAGAAGTGTGTGGATAGAGGGAACACTAAGCAGCACTAATGGGGGGGACAGAGAAACACGGGGTAATTCAGACCGCAGCAGCAGCAGCGATTGCAGTCTGAATTAGTTTGTGAGGTGCGCACGTGCAATGGCCGCACTGCGCGTGCGTACCCCAGGAGCCCAGTGAGATGCTATCACCCTGCCTGATTGATAGGCAGAGGTGGTTGCGGGGAAGGAGGGGGGCGTGCAAACAGCGTTAGAATGCCATTGGCAGGGCATGGTCTGCACAACGGAGGCGTTTCCGGACCACTGGGGGGTGGGCTGTGGCGGTTATCCCCCTGCCAAGAGCGCAGGATCCACTAAATTTACCTTCAGGATGTCAGCTACATGAATAGGGTAAGAGTGGTATGGATAGGGGGTAGATTAAGCAGCAAGTATGGGAAGGGAGACAGAGCGGTGCAGATGGGGGAAATGGTGCAGATGGGTTGAAAACACTGGCATGGATGGGTAGAAAACTGGTGCAGATGGGAGAGAAGACAGTGTGCCATGTACTGGAGGAGGCAGAGTGACGTTGAAGAAGGAAACACTGAGCAGCACAGAGAGAAGGAAACGGTGGTACAGACAATGCACAGGTGGGGAAAGACAGATGGTACAGATAAGTTAGTACAGACTAGCACAGATGGGAGAACACAGCAGTAGGGATTGGGGAAGACCGGGCAGCATGGGGGTGTATAGGGGAAGTAAGTGTAGATGCATAGACCGTAGATGGGGTATTATAGTTTAGCAATTAACCAAGATGTTTGAGGGAGCTAAATGTGTATACTAAGTGAGATGGATGTATGGAGTTAGAAGGATGTTGTAACAAGGTGGCTTTGTTGTGTTGACTGAATGGGATGGTTGTGGGCACTGTGTGGGATGGGAGCACCACAAAACTGCTCAGACCTTCAGTTGCATAGACTGCATGTGTGTATTCCAATGAGCACACAAATCTGTGAATTAGCAGCTCCACCATTGTGTGAGTGACAGCAATCTCACTCTGTGAGAGTGCTGAATCTGCACTTACCCACAGGCTGTGATGGCATACCATATCTGTATTGCGCAAGGAACACGTCCATTAAGGCGTCAGCCTTAATGATCGGAATTTCATTGCTTTTTGGAGTTTGAGTGGAAGAGTTACAACAGGTTTCTGAAATTTCGATCATGTCTAAGAAGCCTTAATGGGACATGTGAAACCGTAAGGTTTTTTGTCTATGGAATATATATATATATATATATCACAAACATATATGATTCATACATATATCACACACACATACATGATACATACATGAGAAAGACCTGGGATGGTGATGAGGCCAGGGCCCCCTGCTGATGTTGCGTTGAGGAAGGCAGTGTTCCAGGGCGGATGCCAGTCGGGGAGAGCGCCGCGCAGCCCGGGAAAAATACTGCTGAGGAGCTACATCTGGAAGAGCCCCTGGGAGGGAGAGTGCCACATGCCCCATCCTGCGCGGCAGACTCTGCAGGCCTGCACATGGGAAGGGAGGTCTCTGGCCACACATACTCACCCTTCTGCTGAAGCCCCGCTGCTGTCCCCATCAGCGATCTCCAGCGGGGAGCGGGGCCAGGATGAACCTCAACCTGTGAGAACTATCTTCATGATCAAGAGATCTCATATGCAAGATAAGTATGTGTTGGGATAGGGCTGGGGAGGGCGGCTGCTCGGGCACACCCCCATCAAGTTAAGGAGATTTAACTGAGGAAGCACAAGGGAACTCTCGTCTGGGGACAACAACTGCAGGGAGACCACATCTTTTCAGATGAACATGGGAGGGCAGAAGGCTGCCTAATACTGAAGCACCCTCAGACATTAAACCATATGCAACAACTATTGCAAGCATTCCTGGGGGAAGTTCTGCAGCAGACGGATTTGCATACGGTGATGTCATCCAAGCAGTGGGCCAAAGTTGGCTGGAACCCTCATCTGTATATGAAAAGAGAAAAGGGGCATGCAGGGCATGGCGGCCTTTTGCGGCGCTTGGATAACCCCAAGTTTGCATTAAACACCCCCACCCTCCTTCGGTGTGGGGCTCATGTTGGCCATGCCCAAGCCCCTGAAGCATTCAAACTGATTTCTTGCAGCAGCTGGGCACTGTAACAGCTTCAGAGCTGCTCTACAAGACAAGTAAAAGGGTGTGGGCCCTGCAGCACCACCTGTAGTTTGCATACACACATATATAGGACAGCATCTCTTATATGCCCCAGGGTCAATAAAATAGTATCCTTGTCTAGGCTATCCATCCCCTCAGATAAGGTATTTGTCCATGCCGCTACAGCACTACACACCCAGGCCGACGCAATTGCCGGTCTGAGTAAGGTACCTGAATGTGTATAAATGGACTTCAGGGTAATCTCCTGTTTGCGGTCAGCACACTCTTTGAGGGTAGCCGTATCCTGGGACGGGAGGGCTACCTTCTTGGATAAGCGTGTTAATGCTTTGTCCACCCTAGGGGAGGATTCCCATCGTAACCTATCCGTTGATGGGAAAGGATACGCCATAAGAATCCTTTTGGAAATCTGCAGTCTTTTATCTGGAGATTCCCAAGCTTTTTCACATAACTCGTTCAGCTCGTGTGAGGGGGGAAAGGTTACCTCAGGCTTCTTTCCCTTGTACATATGTACCCTCTTGTCAGCGACAGGGGGTTCCTCTGTGATGTGCAAAACATCTTTTATTGCCATAATCATAAATCGAATGGATTTTGCCAATTTTGGCTGTAACTTTGCATCATCGTAATCGACACTGGAGTCAGAATCCGTGTCGGTATCTGTGTCAACAATCTGGGATAGTGGGCGCTTATGAGACCCTGACAGTCCCTGCAACATAGGATCAGGCATGGGTTTAAATCCTGACTGTCCCAAAGCTTCTGCCTTGTCTAATCTTTTGTGCAATGAGTTTACACTAGCATTTAAAACATTCCACATATCCATCCAATCAGCTGTCGGCGGAGACACCACATTCATTTGCTCCCGCTCCTCTCTAATATAGCCTTCTTCCTCAGACATGTCGACACACGTGTACCGACACACTACACACACAGGGAATGCTTTTTCTGAAGACAGTTTCCCCACAAGGCCCTTTGGAGAGACAGAGAGAGAGTATGTCAGCACACCCCCCAGCGCTATATAACCCAGGAATAAAACAGTAACTTAATGTTTGCCCAGTAGTGCTGCTGTATGTAATTTGCGAATTATGTGCCCCCCCCCTCTTTTCAACCCTCTTGTCTAACGTGGTATAAGCAGGGTAGAGTCCGGGGAGCTTCCTCTCAGCGGTGCTGTGGAGAAAAAATGGCGCTGGTGAGTGCTGAGGGAGAAGCCCCGCCCCCTCGGAGGCGGGCTTCTGTCCCGCTTAAACTGTAAAATTGGTGGGGGCTTATACATATATAAAGTGCCCAGCTGTATATATGTTATATTTTTGCGAAAGAGGTTTATATTGCTGCCCAGGGCGCCCCCCCTGCGCCCTGCACCCTTACAGTGACCGGAGTATGTGAGGTGTATGGGAGCAAAGGCGCACAGCTGCAGTGCTGTGCGTTACCTCAGTGAAGATCATGAAGTCTTCTGCCGCCTCTGAAGTCTTCTTTTCTTCTCATACTCACCCGGCTTCTATCTTCCGGCTCTGCGAGGGGGACGGCGGCGCGGCTCTGGGACGGACGGCGAGGGTGAGATCCTACGTACCAATCCCACTGGAGCTAATGGTGTCCAGTAGCCTAAGAAGCAGGACCTTGCAACTCAGATAGTAGGACTGCTTCTCTCCCCTCAGTCCCTCGATGAGGGAGTCTGTTGCCAGCAGTGCTCCCTGAAAATTAAAAACCTAACAAAATACTTTCTGTCAGAAAGCTCAGGAGAGCTCCTGAAAAGCACCCAGTCTCCACTGGGTACAGTATCAAACTGAGGTCTGGAGGAGGGGCATAGAGGGAGGAGCCAGTGCACACCCAGAACTAAAGTCTTTCTTAAAGTGCCCATGTCTCCTGCGGAGCCCGTCTATCCCCATGGTCCTTACGGAGTCCCCAGCATCCTCTAGGACGTTAGAGAAAATAGGATTTTAATACCTACCGGTAAATCCTTTTCTCTTAGTCCGTAGAGGATGCTGGGCACCCGTCCCAGTGCGTACTGTGTCTGCAGTTATTAAATGGCCCTTAACTCCAGAACATTTATGTGGAGATGAAAACATCCAAGGAAGACTTGACCATCTTCCTTGGATGTTTTCCCTCTGTGTGACTGCTCTCCAGCCTCGGAGGGTTGCATCCGTGGTCCCTAGGATCCCGTCCTGGATCCCGAACCATCGCCCCTCTAGGTGGTGAGAACTGTGCAGCCACCAATGGAGTGAGATTCTGGTCTTGGAAGACAGGATTATCCTCCGGTGCATGTGTAGGTGGGATCCGGACCACTTGTCCAACAGGTCCCACTGGAACACTCTGGCATGGAACCTGCCAAACTGAATGGCCTCGTAGGCCGCAACCATCTTCCCCAGCAACTGAATGCATTGATGGATTAACACTCTTGCTGGTTCCAGAATTTGTTTGACCAGACTCTGGATCTCCAGAGCCTTTCCACTAGAAGAAAACCTCTTCTGTGTCCAGTATCACTCCCAAAAACAACAACCGCGTCATTGGGACCTACTGCGATTTTGGCAAGTTTAGGAGCCAACCATGTTGTTGAAGAACTGTCAGGGAGAGTAGATGTTTTGCACCAACTGGTCCCTGGATCTCGCCTTTATCAGGAGATCATCCAAGTACGGGATAATTGTGACTCCTTGCTTGCGAAGGAGGACCATCATTTCCGCCATCACCCTGGTGAAAATCCTCGGAGCCGTGGACAGACCAAACGGCAACGTCTGAAATTGGTAATGACAATCCTGAATTGCAAACCTCAGGTAGCTTGATGCAGTGGCTAAATGGGAACATATAAGTAGGCATCCTTTATGTCTACCAAAACCATGAAATCTCCTTTATCCCCCGGACTGGAGATCACTACCCTGAGAGATTCCATCTTGAAATTGAATTTCTTTAGGTAGAAATTAAGGGATTTCAGATTTAAGATTGGTCTGACTGAGCCGTCCGGCTTCTGGACCACGAAGAGGCTTGAATAAAAACCTTCTCCCTGCTGACTAAGGCTGATTTGAACAATCGGTGAGGGGGAACGTCTTGAAACCCCAGTTTGTACCCTTGGGACACTATTTGTAAAACCCACGAGTCCAGGTCCGAATGAATCTAGAACTGACTGAAGAGTTTTAGACGTGCCCCCCACTGGTGCGGGCTCCTGCAAGAGAGCCCCAGCGTCATGCAGTGGATTTGGCAGAAGCAGAGGACGATCTCTGCTCCTGCGATCTTGAAGAGGCTACAGACCTCTTCCCTCTTTTCCTTCCTCTACCTGCAAAGAAAGGGGAATCTTAACTTCTTGCATATCTATTGGGCCGAAATGACTGCGTCAGATAATGATGCGTCTTCATCCGTTGAGAGGGAACATAGGGCAAGAAGGATGACTTACCTGCGGTAGCTGCCGAGATCAAATTAACTAGGCCGTCGCCAAACAAGGCTTCACCTTCATAGGGAAGAGACTCCCTTTCTTCTTGGAGTCAGCATCAGCATTCCCTTGGTGAATCCACAATGCCCTCCTATCCGAGACTGCCATGAAATTGGCCCGTGAGCACTTGTGCCCGGTGTAGGATTTTTAAATATGTGTAGTTTACTGTATGCAAGGGTTTAAAACCTTTTAGGAACTGAGATCTAAGGTGTATTACATGTAGTTTAAAAAAAACAAAAAAGGTTTATTTTATGGCAGTAGTTTCCAAACTGGGGTTCTTGCACTGGTAGCATAGTTTGGTGGTCCAGGACCAATTAAAATTATTTATACTTTATTAAATTGGCAAAACCATTCCCTCACAACATAACTGAACCTGAGGATGACATGCTATAAACACAATTTACTTAATTTTATATTTTTTTCTGAATTTCTCAATAAAAAAAACTTTGGCCTAGGGGTGCCGTGAAACAAATTTTGATACTCTAGGGCAGGGGTGTCAAACCCATGGGCCGCATGCCGCCCCCAATGCATCCTTTTGTGGCCCACAGGCCGGGGTCCGGCAGGGGTCCTTTTGTGGCCCGATCACCTTGCTTAGAGCGAGGGCAGGAGAGTGCAGCCAGAGTCTTTGCTTTCTATGTGCGGCACCATCTTCCCGAAGAGATCACCGGGAAGATAGTGCCTCTTCCACTGGCTACAGCACAGGTATACTGGGGTGGGGTAGCAAACTGGGGGCCCCAATGGGCCCCTCCAGCAGTCCCTCTACCAAAACACGTCTTTTGGTGGTTTTGCGGTGTTGTTATAACTACATGGTGACGATACTGTAGCACAGAGATTTTCAACCATTTACAACTCACGTCACACAGAACAAGATTTAAATATTGACAAGGCACACTGAAATATAATGGTGATGCATGGTGCAGTATCGTGTCCTAGGATGTCATGTCGCAGCTTCTCCATAGGTAACGCCTGAACAGGCCCGGTGACAGGGGGGACAAAGGGGACACTTGTTCAGGGCTCCAAGTATTAAGAACAGAAATAATGGGGCCACAGTGCCAATATTGCTTTTTAAAGTGTATCCACCAACTGCTCAATTTAAGCAGGAAAACAATTAACAGGCCAACTAAACCCTCCCCCCTCCTTTTACCCCATCACTTTGTCCAGTCCCTGTGGTCCATACTGTATTGCCATTATTATGCATGTTGCTGTGCTGGCCCTTTTCTGAATGTCCCTGCCACCGCCACCGAAGAGCTGGATAGCCCAGTATGAAAACCACCTGCTGGCCTCACTGACGGTCCGAGTCAAAGGCTCCATTTTTTTTAAAGATCCCTCTGCCAAGTTAAGGGGGGTTGAGGGGGCCCCAGAGATATCAGTGCACTGGGCCCCGAGATTTCTGTTGCTGGCCCTGACCCTCAGGGGCGTATCTACCCCTTGGCCAGGATGGCACTTGCCAGGGGCACCATCCAGCTGTGCCAACCGTGGCTAAGGGATAGAGTTCTGCAGTCTCGAAAGGGCGCTATGGCAATCAGCGTGGGACTGACCAATTAGACGGTGAGGGAAGGATACTGAAATTGTCCCAACCCTGTTACAGTTTGAAACGCCCCTCAACTGCTGTCCACTGCTTCACTCCTAGCTCTGCTCCTTTGAAATTATTAATCCCTACCCCCCGGTAGGCGGAGTTCTCCAGGCCCATACTCAGGAGTCACCACTGCTGTACATTATGTGCCGGTTGTAGAGGCAGAGCGGGGAACATCAGAGAACGCCACAAATTACACAGTGGGCAAGGAGATGGCTGGAGACAGCTGCACAGCCATGCCTTGCAAGTTCGAGAGAGCTGTTGAATTTCAGCACTTCAAGTCAGAGCCTGCCCCCTGCTGCCCAAGCAGTCCGTGACAGTTAGTGTCGAGGAGGGGGGGATTTGTGCATGTGTGCTATCAGTGTGTGTGTGTGTGGGGGGGGGGTGGAGGATGTGTGTGACTGTGAGGGAGCTGTCAGTGTCAGTGGGGAGAGGAGCAGGAGGGAGTTGTCAGTGTGTGGAAGTGATGAGAGTTGTCAGTACTGGGGAAATGTGTGTGTGTGTGTGTACTAGATTTAGGAGTGTGTGTTTGTGAGAGGTTTCAGTTGGGGAATTAGAGTTCATACAGTAATTAAATGTTTTCATATTGAGAACTACATCTCCCAGCATATACAGTGTGCTGGGGATGCTAACAAGCTTTATTTAAAAGTTTAAAAAACATTGCTTTTATGACTGCAATGGTTAAAAAGGGAGAGCTATAAATCAATTTATCAGTGAATGATCGCAGTTTGAGCTGTTACATTTTACTGAACCACCTATCCCTCCACACTCACTACCTGTCCTCAGGATACATTTACCATCCCGGCAGACGGTATACCGGCGGTCATTTGACCGATGTTGGAATCCTGACACCACTTGGGAGACTGGTGCCGGCACACAGACAGCCAACATCCCGAAGGCGAGTATTGGAGGGAGGGTTAGGACCGGGGGAGCGGGTGTTAGGGAAGGCACTAGGAGGGGGGGGGGGGTTAGTCCTAGCTGCCACCCCCTGAGGGTTAGCCCTATCCGCCACCCCCCCCAGAGGGTTAGGATTAGGTATCATGTGACTGCTGGAATCCCGAGCGCCGGATGCCATACCCAACCCCCTTTACTTTTTCAGGCATTTCTATCTCTCCTCTCTCTATGGTGTTCCGATTGCCCACTTTCCCTTGTGCTTTTCTCTCTCTCTCCTTTGTTTAGAGCATCAGTTTCTGTAGTCCACTTTATCCTTATTTTTTCCAGTGTTTCACTATCTCTCTGATGTAATGAGGATGTATGGTCTAGAGGGATCAGTAATGCATTGTACTGTATAGAGGCGTCAGGGATGTAGCGTAGGGTATAGAGGCGTCAGGGATGTAGCGTAGGTTATAGAGGCGTCAGGGATGTAGCGTAGGTTATAGAGGCATCAGGAATGTAGCGTAGGGAATAGAGGCATCAGGGATGTAGCGTAGGGTATAGAGGCGTCAGGGATGTAGCATAGGGAATAGAGGCGTCAGGGATGTAGCGTAGGGAATAGAGGCATCAGGGATTTAGCTTAGGGAATATAGGCATCAGGGATGTACTAGCAGGTATATAGAGGTCAGTGTACTGTATAGAGGGGTCAGTAATGCAGTGATGGTTATAGAAAGGTCAGTGATGTAGTGTAGGGTATAGAGGGGTCAGTTATGTAGTGTGGGGTAAAGAGGGGTCAGTAAAGATACTAAGCTGAAGTACTTAGAACACTTCTTGAATTAAGACACAACCTGCAAGAAAAAGTATGCAATATGGGTGAAAAGGCAAATGTCAGAGGTCTGATACAAGTAACCAGCTCCACACCTTGCACCACATAGCGTTATGTTAAACTGGGATATGTTCTTTTTTGGTGTGTGTGTATGTGTGTGTGGGGGGGGGGGGGGTGCCAAAGGAAATTTTTGCCATTGGCTCCTTTGGTCTAGAACCAGCCCTGATCACAAAATATTTTTGTCTAAGCAGACTGGACATTGATCAGCGTTGGCTCATTCTCAGCCCCCCGCCCAGCCTCTGCTGCCAACAGACTGCTATTAGCTAGTTAACCTTCTGCCTTCCCTATCTATGACACAGACTGCTGCTAATGCTACCAGACTGTTCCCAGTGGCTTCACACCAACAGTGAATCCCAGCCGATGATGTAGGGCAGCGTGTGGGGGAGGGGGTCAGTTGCTGTGGCTCCAACATGGTAACCGCCAATGGACTGCAATGCTTTATCGAAAGGGGGGGCGCCAGTCCCTTACTTTGCCAGGGGCGCTTGGACCCCTAGCTACACCTCTGTTGACCCTAACCGATACCCCTAAACTAACCATAATTCCTGCAGTAAAAATCCATGTTTCTATGTATATAGGGGGTCATTCCGAGATGATCGCATGCTGCCGTTGTTCGCTGCGTAGCAATCAGTTGAAAAAAATGGCTAATCTGTGCATGCGCATGCTCCGTAATGTGCATGCGCATCGTACGGGTACAAAGTCCATTGTGGTTTTGCACTAGTTCTAGCGATTATTCCAATCACAGAACAGGCCACAAGGAGATTGACAGAAAGAGGGCGTTTCTGGGTGGCAACTGACCGTTTTCAGGGAGTGCTTGGAAAAATGCAGGCGTGGCAGAAGAAATGCAGACGTGGCTGGGCATTCGCTGGATGGGTGTGTGACATCAAAAGCCGTCCCTCGGTTGTTAGAATCAACGCACACGAAGTGTAACTACAGTGCTGGTCTTATTTTGAAACGATTTTGCAGGCGCTCTGCTGCTCAAGTGTTCGCACTTCTCCAAAGTGAATATACACTCTCCAGTGGGCAGCGACAATGCGTTTGCATGGCTGCTAAAAACTGCTAGCGAGCAATCAACTCAGAATGACCCCCATAGTGTATTGCAAGAAAATATCTGTAAATCCAATGGTACCGTAAGTGCGGTATATACTCGCACTTCTTTGCGGGGTGAGAACATCTCCCCTAAGTGAAGTCAGCCCTATGAATAGAGTTTGTGTGATCCCTGTGCAGCAGTCACAGAAAGGGTTCATCTCTGCAGTTTGTCACTCAAATTACATTGCTGCATTTTTTTCTAGAAGTGGATCTGAGAGCTGTTACCCGCAGACCAGCTACAATAATTATCCTGGGTACTCACTAGACCAGTGGTTCTCAAACTGCACCCTGGGGTGCCTCAGGACACTTGCAGGGGTGCCTTGGATTGGTGGTCCAGGACCAATTCAAAATATTTATAGTTAGTGTTATAGGCAAAACCAGTGCTGTTGGCTGGCAATCATAACATATGTGCACAAGCAGAAGCAAATCCTGTCCCCTACCAAAGGGCCAGTGCTAGGGTGTTTGGCGCCTCCCTGCAAACTATTAATTTGGGCCCTCTCTCCAATACTTAATAAAGGGACAGTGCGCTCCTTAAAAAAAGAAGGTGTGGTATCACAAGGAAGGGGCATGGCCACACAATAGCACCCCAAATCAAAATACGCCACACAGTAGCACTATCTTATTGTCATTACACCGCATGTAATAATAATAATAATAATACCCACAGTCGCAGTGCCCTTTATACACATAACCACCATATCAGTGCAGCTTACACACATAATGCCAACAGTAGCAGTGCCCCTTCTACACATGCCCACGGTGGCAATCCTTTACATGGCAAATATCAACCTGGTTTTGCCATGTAAAGGATTGCCACTTTAAAAACAAACAATCAAACAAAAACAAAAAAAACAACAGGAAAAAACACAAAATCTCTCACTTTCTGATTCTCACACCCTATTACATTCCTCTCTATATATTTAAATGTTTCTATTACTGTATGTTCCCTCTTCCCTTCTCCAAACTATACACATCAACATTTTTTAGTATTTCCAGGTAAGTTTTGTGATGTAGGCCATGCACAATTTTAGTTGCCCTAATGTATTTACAGCCTTCTGGAGATATGGCTTCTGGAACTGAACACAGGATTCTAAATGTGGCTGTACCAAGGACCTATACAGTGGCATTACAGGTTGAGTATCCCTTATCCAAAATGCTTGGGACCAGAGGAATTTTGGATATCGGATTTTTCTGTATTTTGGAATAATTGCATACCATAACGAGATATTATGGTGATGGGACCTAAATCTAAGCACAGAAGGCATTTATGTTTCATATACACCTTATACACAAAGCCTGAAGGTCATTTTAGCCAATATTTTTTATAACTTTGTGCATTAAACAAAGTGTGTGTACATTCACAGAATTCATTTATGTTTCATATACACCTTATACACACAGTCTGAAGTTCATTTAATACAATATTTTTAATAACTTTGAGTATTAAACAAAGTTTGTGTACACTGAGCCATCAAAACACAAAGGTTTCACTATCTCAGTCTCACTCAAAAAAGTCCGTATTTCGGAATATTCCGTATTTCGGAATATTTGGATATGGGATACTCAACCTGTATTACTTTTTTCTGCTACTGGTTCTTTAACCTATGCAAACAAGCATCTGACTTGCCTTTCCTATTGCTTTGTTACATTGCTTACCTGAAATAGTAATACTTAGATAGCTTTCCTCTTGCCATTATAATGCCCTTAATATTATAGTTAGCCTTTGCATTTTTGAGACGTGTATGATTTTGCATTTTTTGGCATTAAATGTTGCCATGTTCTTGACCATTCCTCTAGTCCAGGGGCGGAACTGCCAGAGACAACGGAGTCAGTTGCCGCCGGGCTCCAGCCCTAAAGGGGCTTCCTCCATTGCCCCCCGGCTGTTACGTGCCCTTCCTACTAAATAGACAAAGGCGCTACCAGCAGGGTCTCGCAGTTTGTACATTCCATGCCGTAACACCCTTCTTTCCACCTTCACAATGAAGCTATTGGTACTTTGCAAAAAAAAAAATTATTAGCATTGCAACTCAGCAGATCAATGCAGTGTGCAGCCACACACTCCATATATCTGCTCAGCCACAAAGCTGATTATTTCTTCACAAAGTACAAGGTGAGCTCCAAATAGAATTCTCTAGCTTAGATTATACCTTTCTATGCAAGGGTAAATAGCTCAATTGTTTGACTGCAATGCCACAGGAAATGGTTTGGATCCAAGACAGTGTGACTGAATAATAAAGAAACCTTAAGATGAGTTCATGAATGTTGTATAAGTATTAGTGAGAGAAGGGGTCAGGAGCATGCTAGGCTGCAAAAAATAAAGTAGGCTGCAAGTGAAAGTAATGATCTCCTATATATTTTCCCAGATCTGTCACTCTGTGTGGCTAACTCTGGGGGAAGTCACAGCAATGGGCGGAGACGGCAACTGCAGGACGATACACCAGTGCCAGCAGCAGACCGTAACAAAGTGACAGATCAGGGAGAATATATAGGAGGTAGGGAGGTGGCCATGGTACATGGCTGGCCAAGGGACACTAGCTCATGTACCCCTTTACCACTGAGGCTGGCCACCAAGGATGGACCTGTCACCAGTGCACATGCAATAACCTCTTCTGCTGCCCTCTTTGCAACTCAGATTGCCCAGTGCTCCCCTTCGCTAACAGTCCACAAAGTTTCCCCATCTCACGATCTGCCTCCTCACCCCCACTTTCATCTCTACAGCACACGCGCATATCATACAAGATCCCATCATGCGTACGTAGGTCTGAAATGCAAGAGGGAGGTTGGGGGGAGATTGGCATGCGCCAGCAACACCACACAGCTCACTGTGACCACAGTGGAGAGGCGCTGCAACAGGACAATACACCAACCTCGGAGCAAGGAACTGCGTCGGTCAGGAGGAGAACTATTTCAATAGCATAAAAAGGTTAATGCGTCCCACCCTATGGACACCAGACTCATCAAGTCACTGTTGCCAGAGTCTCATACAATGACTCTGAACCTCTAAGCACACTATTTGACTGTCCACACCCTGCTGTGCCTATTACCCATCTCCTCCACCACCCTCAACACTGACCCACACATCATTCACCCACAAAGATACAATAAAGGTAGTTTGGATAAATTAGCTAAATGAAATGGATTTAACCAATTTATCTAAATGACCATTTTTGGATGTTTTCCAGTGTTTGTGAACAAATGGTCAATTGTAATTTGCTGCCACATATTAGCATAATTTTGTTTCAACTAGAAAAAAAAATTGGACAGATAATCTAAGTGTGGATCCAGTTTAAAGGTCCGTATTCACGGCCCGATTTTGGGGAGAGATGTGTGCTGAGCGAACTGCTCAGCACACATCTCTCCCCCCGCTCAGCACAGCGTGATGTGTGCTGAGCGTACGGGGGGTGGGGGGGGCGCTCATTTCACCCCCTGTGTAGGGCATTCTGTGTGTATCCAGCTTAACAGGTGTGAGCATCATACAACTACTGACTTGCGAGTAACTATACAGCAGCTCCATACCTTGTGACTTGAAGAAACACCAGTTAACCCCGGGAATGCTGCAGTCAAAGCAACAATTCCTCTTCTTCAATTACCATTTTAATAATAGGGTAAAGAAAATGAAGTGGATTTTAGAAAGAAAATAATACTGTCAATATACTATTAAAACAAATTAAAATGGTAAAAGTTATTGTACTTTAAGTAAAAATAAAAGAGACAAAATATCAATCCCAGTTTTGGATTACTTTAATTAACAAAAAAAATGCATATAGCAGAGGATAGTTTCAATCTGCCTACCTCTGGGTTATGGGCCCAGCATGCTTCCATTGCAGTACTCTGCTGCACATGTAAGTGCAAGAGATCCTGAAGCACTCACTCATCATGGGAAAGTACCAATGTGTTTCTTCGTTGGTTGATGGAAGAAACATCTTACAAAAACTCTCCAGATTATTGACTTTTTAAAGTTTTTCTAGGAAACGTTTTAGATGAATGCTTATTAGCCTTTGTCAGTATGGACTTTCGCAAAGTGTCTCTGTGGCGCAATTGGTTAGTGTGTTTGGCTATTAACCAAAAGGTTGGTGGTTCAATCCCACCCAGGGACGTAATTAACCTTGTGATCAGATTTTGGTGATATTAAGTAGACAAGTCAAAATTTCAAACCTCCTCTTATGGTGTAGGGTACATGGCCTTCTCTGATGTAATCAGAGTTAGATTTGATTCAGTGATTTTATAAAAAACAGCTAGGAAGCACAATTTAGCAGTGGGTTGCAGAGAAAAAAAATATGCTGGCAGAAAAATCCAATCGAGTGATTAAACAGCTCTTCATTTTCTGGCTTTATTTTTATGCTAACAAATTTGTTCTCTGAAAAGTGTCCACAAAGCCAAGTCTCTGATTAACACCTTTGTAAGGATGGTTTTTCACCTATTACTAAATTAAACTTGCTTCATTGGAAAGGCAGCAAGATGCATCCTCATTTCAATGTCTACTGAAATAATACAAGTTGACACCAGGAAACATTAACGCCACTGCATCCTTGCTGCTTTCTCATGTGGAAGTCTGTTTAATGTGAAAACAAATGTGTGTGTTTTTTTCAACCTGGAAGCCCAACATCGATTAAGATCGATCTTAAATAGACCCCTGGGTTTTAAGGATAACCATGGTTGAGTCCAATGGTTAATTCACATTGACCGAAGTTCTAATTAAGTCACCTGTGCTCAAGCATGATATCCTTAAAATCTGGATTGCAATGACAGCATTTTGGAACTATGCCTAAGGGTTTAATTTTTACATTTATCCACTGACAATAAATCTACCTACAATATCCCTGTAACTGTTATGATTACAGTATTTCACTAAATAATTTAATTTGCTGAACCTTCTGTAAAAAGAAATATTAAGCTGCTGTAATTCCCAGATGCAGCAAATTTGTTAGCTAGTGGGCAAAACCATGTGCACTGCAGGGATGGGGGGGGGGGGGGGGGGGCAGATATAACATTTGCAGAGAGATTTAGGTGGGTTATATTGTTTGTGTGCAGGGTAAATACTGGCTGTTTTGTTTTTACACTGCAATTTAGATTTCAGTTTGAACACACCGCACCAAAATCTAACTCTCTCTGCACATATTATACACCCCCCCCCTGCAGTGTACATGGTTTTAGCTAATAAATTTGCTGCTGTGATCAGATCTGAGTTAAGCCCTATGTATTTGGCACTGGCAAAGGGTTAGAGGCCTTGCTGTAGAGCTCACACCTTTCTTATCATGCATTGTAATATTTCCTATGTCCTGATGTTGTGCTCTCTGCTCCATCCAAGTAAACAGCAATGTAGCATGGCTATCAAAGAGCGTGAAGATTGCAGATTTCCTGGGATTAATGCTAAGGAATGCTATTCCAGAGGCTGCTGCTTTAATTCAAGTGTCACTGGGGTTAAATGGTGTTTTTACCTTAAAAACACAGGTAGAGTATATAGTACAGTGGTAAAGTGGGAGCATGTAGTGCTATTGATTACAGATTTGATGGAGCTTAAACATGGATAAGGTCCATGGCTCTAAGAGTTTATCTTGTGTATCCTTTATTCTTAGTCATGGTCAGATAAGATTAGAAAATACCATTTAAGTGGAAATTTCCTGTTAGCTGTTTTTCAGTTTGCTCAACTGTCTGATTAACTGGTCCTAAAAAAGGACCAAAGGAGCTAAATTGCCCTGTGAGCTAGCTAAATTGCCCCAGTTAAAAAAAAAAAAAACTAAGCTGCTGTAATTCCTGGATGTTTCCTTACTGCATCAACAGGAAGTGACAAGAAACAATGTAATGTGGAACCGTACAGCAGAAGGGATTGCGGCTACCCCACAATAAGTGCAGCGGAATGTAAGAAGAGGCATATACAGTGTGGTGTGGCTGTAGATGAGCTTAGTGGTTTCTGTTAGAGTTCTTCTACTTCTAACTACTCGTACATAAATGAGTAAGCCGCCGATTTATTAAACCTGGTGAAATGATAATTTGCATGGTGATAAAGTACCAGCCAATCAGCTCCTAATTGCCATGTCACAGGCTGGGTTTGAAAAATGACAGTTAGGAGCTGACTGGCTGGTACTTTATCACCTTGCACTTTATCAGTTCACCAGGCTTAATAGATCTGCCCCAATGTTTCAAAATGGAATGCATCAAGAGAACGGTGTTAGTATTGTAAAAATACACACAGCTCCTGGTATTTCCTTGTGGTCTCCCATCCAATTACTAAAACCAGGACCAACACTGCTCAGCTTCCATGATCAGGAGAGATTGGGCAAATCCAGTGTGCTGTGGCTGTAGATGAGCTGGTGGTTTCTGTTACAGCTCTTCTACTTCTAACTTCTGGTACATAAAAGAATACATGTAAAAATTAAATGTACCAAGAAAATGGTGTTGGTAGTTTAAAAACACCTAAAGAATCTGATACTACCAAGCAGTCTCCCATCCATGTATTAACAAAGTCCAATACTGCTTTGCTACAAAAATCAAATGAGATTGGGCATATCCAGTGTGGTGTGGCTTTAGCTAAGCTTTGTGGTTTCTGTTAGAGCTCTTCTACTTCTAACTACTGGTACATTAATGAATATGTATAAGGTTGTAGTTTATCCAATATGCCTTTACTACCTTACCTTTCAACCCCCCCTCCCTCCCCTCTTCTCCTTATAGCTTCCTTAGTTCTCTCCTCCTCGTGTGTGCGTTATTTGTTTTCTCATACGTCCTAGAGGATGCTGGGGTCACATTAAGAACCATGGGGTATAGACGGGATCCGCAGGAGACATGGGCACTTTAAGACTTTCAAAGGGTGTGAACTGTCTCCTCCCTCTATGCCCCTCCTCCAGACTCCAGTTTTAGTATTGTGCGCAGTGATACTGGATGCACTACAGGGGAGCTCTACTGAGTTTCTCTGAAAAGACTTGTTAGTTTTTTTTATTTTCAGGGAGGCTGCTGGCAACAGTCTCCCTGCTTCGTGGGACTTAGGGGAGAGAAGTATGACCAACTTCTAGTGAGTTCAATGGCTCTGCTTCAGGCTGACAGGACACCATTAGCTCCTGAGGGTGCTGATCGCTGGGTACGCCTAGATGCACACTCCCGCAGCCTGCCGTCACCCCCTTACAGAGCCAGAAGACAGGTGAGTAGCAGAAGAACAGAAGACTTCTTCTTCAGTGACGGCATTCTGAGGTACCGAGCAGCGAGCGGAACGCTGCGCGCCATGCTCCCACACAAACACAGGCACTGCAGGGTGCAGGGCACGGGGGGGGGGGGGGCACCCTGGGCAGCATAAATTCCTCACAAAAGGCTGGAAAAAGTGGACATTAGTGCCTGGGCACTGTCCTTACCCCGCTAGCGTAATTAATTATTTCTGAGCGGGACAGATACGCGCCATTACAGCGGCGGGGCTTCTTCCTCACCTCACCAGAACATCTTTAGAGCATTACAAGTCTATCACTATAGAGTTTATTATTTCCCAGACTGTGTACTTTTGGCGCTGGATTGTGAGCTGAAAAATCCTCTGTGTCCCTCTGACAGATTTACTGACGGTCTGTCCCCCATAAGCCGGTGTGTCTGTGGGTACTTGGTATATGTGTGTCAACATGTCGGTGGCTGAATGTTTTTCCCAAGAGGAAACTATATTAGGAATGCAGACATATGATGGTGGCCCTGTTGGCACCACCAATAACTGACTGGGTAAATGTTTCAGTAATATCAGAGTAAGGTTGGATAAATCTGTGTCCCAGACACAGACGTAGAGAATAGATGTGATATTCATGGCTATGTTTCTTTTCCCTCAGGCCCCGCTGGGTCGCAAAAATGTTATTTTGCCCAGTTACTACACACTGATACTGACACGGATACTGATACTTATGTCGACCATAATGTTTCCTGATTAGATCCAATATTGGCAAGGAGCATTCAGTACATGATTGTGGATATTAAGGACATATTAAAATCACTGAAGACCCTGCTGTTCCTGACAAAGGGGTCTATATGTATGTATATATAGATATATAATGAAAGCTGATGTAACGTTCCTCCATCTCTGTTTGAGAAAGTCTGGGCCAGCTCGACAAGATGGTTTCAAATCCCCAAAAGGATTCTGGTTGTTTATTCATTTCCCGCCGCGGACAGAATAAAGTGGGAGTCACCCCCTGTTCTGCACGGGGCCCTGTCACAAATCCAGCGGATCGTATGCAGGAAGCTACATTATTTCTAGTTATGTAACCACGGGTACATTACTTAGACCTGCCATTACATGTGCATGGGTGAGTAGTAGTATTCAAGAATTGGTCGAATACCTTGTCATCCGATATAGATACCCTGGAGAGATGGGATACTCCTTACGTTGTATCATATCAAGGACACTGCAGCATACTTACGTGAGACTGCAAGGGATATAGGACTCTTGAGTTCACGGGCCAATTTCATGGCAGTGTCGGATAGGAGGGCATTGTGGATTCACCAAGAGAATGCTGATGCTGACTCCAAGAAGAAAGGGAGTCTCTTCCCTATGAAGGTGAAGCCTTGTTTGGTGACTGCCTAGTTAATTTGATCTCGGCAGCTCCCGCAGGTAAGTCAACCTTCTTGCCCTATGTTCCCTCCCAACGGATGAAGACGCATCATTATCTGATGCAGTCATTTCGGCCCAATAGATATGCAAGAAGTTAAGATTCCCCTTTCTTTGCAGGTAGAGGAAGGAGAAGAGAGAAGAGGTCTGCATCCTCTTCAAGATCGCAGGAGCAGAGATCATCCTCTGCTTCTGCCAAATCCACTGCATGACGCTGGGGCTCTCTTGCAGGAGCCCGCACCAGTGGGGGCACGTCTAAAACTCTTCAGTCAGTTCTGGATTCATTCGGACATGGACTCGTGTGTTTTACAAATAGTGTCCCAAGGGTACAAACTGGGGTTTCAAGATGTTCCCCCTCACCGATTGTTCAAACATTAAGTTACTGTGCTATTCCTGGGTTATATAGCGCTGGGGTATGTGCTGGCATACTCTCTCTCTGTCTCTCCAAAGGGCCTTGTGGGGGAAATGTCTTCAGTAAAAGTATTCCCTGTGTGTGTGGTGTGTCGGTACGCGTGTGTCGACATGTCTGAGGAAGAAGGCTATATTAGAGAGGAGCGGGAGCAAATGAACGTGGTGTCTCCGCCGACACCTGATTGGATGGATATGTGGAATGTTTTAAATGCTAGTGTAAACTCATTGCACAAAAGATTAGACAAGGCAGAAGCTTTGGGACAGTCAGGGTCTCAACCAATGCCTAATCCTATGTCGCAGGGACTGTCAGGGTCTCATAAGCGCCCACTATCCAGATGTTGACACAGATACCGACACGGATTCTGACTCCAGTGTCGATTACGATGATGCAAAGTTACAGCCAAAATTGGCAAAATACATTTGATATATGATTATGGCAATAAAAGATGTTTTGCACATCACAGAGGAGCCCCCTATCCCTGACAAGAGGGTACATATGTACAAGGGAAAGAAGCCTGAGGTAACCTTTCCCCCCTCACACGAGCTGAACGAGTTATGTGAAAAAGCTTGGGAATCTCCTGCAGATTTCCAAAAGGATTCCCCTTTCCCATCAACGGATAGGTTACGATGGGAATCCTCCCCTTGGGTGGACAAAGCATTAACACGCTTATCCAAGAAGGTAGCCCTCCCGTCCCAGGATACGGCTACCCTCAAAGAGTCTGCTGACCGCAAACAGGAGATTACCCTGAAGTCCATTTATACACATTCAGGTACCTTACTCAGACAGGCAATTGCGTCGGCCTGGGTGTGTAGTGCTGTAGCGGCATGGACGGATACCCTAGATAAGGCTACTATTTTATTGCCCCTGGGGCATATAAGAGATGCTGTCCTATATGTGTGTATGCAAACTACAGGTGGTGCTGCAGGGCTCACACCCTTTTACTTGTCTTGTAGAGCAACTCTGGAGCTGTTACTGGGTGCAGCTGCTGCAAGAAATCAGCTTGAATGCTTCAGGGGCTTGGGCATGGCCGACATGAGCCCCACACTGATGGGGGTGTATAAAGCGATCTAGGGGTCATCCAAGCGCAACCCCACAAAGGCCGCCATGCCCTGCGTGACCATTTTCTCTTTTCATATGCAGACGAGGGTTGCAGCCAACTATGCCCATTGCTTGGATGACATCACCGTATGCAAATCCGTCTGCTGCAGACCTTTCCCCAGGAATGCTTGTACTAGTTGTTGCATATGGTTTGATGTTTGAGGGTGCTTCAGTATTAGGCAGCCTTCCGCCCTCTCATGTTCATCTGAAAATATGTGGTCTCCCTGCAGTTCCCTTGTGCTTCCTCAGTTGAATCTCCTTAACTTGACGGGTGTGTGTCTCATCTTTTCATATGAACCAACCTATTGTGGTGCCTGTGGCTACGCGTGACTTGGAGGATTCCGAGTTACTTGATGTGGTTAGGGCTTTGAAAATTTACGTGGCCAGGACGGCTAGAGTCAGGAAAACTGAAGCGCTGTTTGTCCTGTATGCAACCAACAAGATTGGTGCCCCTGCTTCAAAGCAGGCTATTGCTCGCCGGATTTGTAACACGATTCAGCAAGCGCATTCTATGGCTGGATTGCAGTTACTGAAATCAGTCAAGGCCCATTCCACGAGGAAAGTGGGCTCTTCTTGGGCGGCTGCCCGAGGGGTCTCGGCACTACAGCTGTGTCAAGCTGCTACTTGGTCGGGTTCACACACCTTTGCAAAATACTATAAGTTTGATACCCTGGCTGAGGAGGAACTCATGTTTGCTCAATCGGTGCTGCAGAGTCATTCGCACTCTCCCGCCCGTTTTGGAGCATTGGTATAATCCCCATGGTCCTTACGGAGTCCCCAGCATCCTCTACGGACTACGAGAAAAAGATTTACCGGTAGGTTTAAAATCTTATTTTCTACTTTATTCTTTTCTATCCTAGTTTATTACGACCAACTCTCATCCAAGGAGTTTGATATTCTACTACCTGCATGCAATTTAAATTGCTTAAATTGTTTATATGGTTGATTTGTCCTTCACAATCCATAATCTGCAACTTGGATGTACTTGTGTCATTGAAAATCTTATAATAAAAATGTATATACAGATACTCAACCTGTATATTGAAAAAAAAAAAAGTTATAAGACATATGCATTCAATATTTGAAGAAACAAAATAAAATAAAGCTATCTATTGGGTTTCACTAACAAGCACATTGGAAGACTTGACTACTGTTAAAAGACATGCATTACATGGTATAGAGCCACAAACCACAATGTAGTAAAATAAAAACAAACTTACATGTGTATCAAACCTATGTGAGGCTTACATTGATAGTGCAAGATCAACACTCTATCAACTGTGCAAACTAGACTGCACATAAATGCCATAAAATTTATCTGAGATTTTAGTAAATAAGGCCCGTTGCTGTCCGGGTCACGCAGCCGTCACGGCCCGCCCCCATACGGTCCGGTCATGTCTGCGTTGTCCTGACTGTGCCCCCAAAATGGCGGCACAACGCCGCTGGCCCGACTCCTCCTGCCCAGTGACCGCCTCTGCCTATGCGCGCGCATATTTATCCCTTTCTTGCTCCCAATTATGGAGCATGAAGGGGGGGGGGGGGCGCCGAAGAATTTTTTGGCTTGGGGGAGAAAAATTTCTAGTTACGCCACTGGATTGGACATATCCAGTGTGATGCGGCTGTAGATGATTTTTGCTGTTTCTAACTTCTACATCAATGAATAAGTTTCAAAATAGAATGCATCAAGAGAACGGTGTTGGTAGTATAAAACTACCTACAGCACCTGGTATTCCCAGGTGGTCTCACATCCAAGAACAAACCAGGCCTAAGATCAGGTGATATTGGGCATATACAGTGTGGTGTGGCTGTAGATGAGTTTAGTGGTTTCTGTTAGAGTTCTTCTACTTCTAACTACTCGTACATAAATGAATAAGCGGACGATTTATTAAACCTGGTGAAATGATAATTTGCATGGTGATAAAGTACCAGCCAATCAGCTCCTAATTGCCATGTCACAGGCTGGGTTTGAAAAATGACAGTTAGGAGCTGACTGGCTGGTACTTTATCACCTTGCACTTTATCAGTTCACCAGGCTTAATAGATCTGCCCCAATGTTTCAAATTGGAATGCATCAAGAGAACGGTGTTGGTATTGTAAAAATACACACAGCTCCTGGTATTTCCTGGTGGTCTCCCATCCAAGTACTAAAACCAGGACCAACACTGCTCAGCTTCCATGATCAGGAGAGATTGGGCAAATCCAGTGTGCTGTGGCTGTAGATGAGCTCGTGGTTTCTGTTAGAGCTCTTCTACTTCTAACTTCTGGTACATAAAAGAATATGTGTAAAAATGAAATGTACAGTACCAAGAAAAGGGTGTTGGTAGTTTAAAAACACCTAAAGAATCTGATAATACATGGATGAGAGACTGCTTGGTAGTAACAAAGTCCAATACTGCTTTGCTTCAAAGATCAAATGAGATTGGGCATATCCAGTGTGGTGTGGCTTTAGATAAGCTTTGTGGTTTCTGTTAAAGCTCTTCTACTTCTAACTACTGGTACATTAATGAATATGTATAAGGTTGTAGTTTATCCAATATCCCTTTACTACCTTACCTCCCCCCCCCCCTCCCCTCCCCTCCCCTCCTTATAGCTTCCTTTGTTCTCTCCTCCTCGTGTGTGCGTTATTTGTTTTCTCATACGTCCTAGAGGATGCTGGGATCACATTAAGAACCATGGGGTATAGACGGGATCCGCAGGAGACATGGGCACTTTAAGACTTTCAAAGGGTGTGAACTGTCTCCTCCCTCTATGCCCCTCCTCCAGACTCCAGTTTTAGAATTGTGCCCAGTGAGACTGGATGCACTACAGGGGAGCTCTACTGAGTTTCTCTGAAAAGACTTATGTTAGTTTTTCTTATTTTCAGGGAGGCTGCTGGCAACAGTCTCCCTGCTTCGTGGAACTTAGGGGAGAGAAGTATGACCAACTTCTAGTGAGTTCAATGGCTCTGCTTCTGGCTGACAGGACACCATTAGCTCCTGAGGGTGCTGATCGCTGGGTACGCCTAGATGCCCACTCCCGTAGCCTGCCATCACCCCCTTACAGAGCCAGAAGTCAGAAGACAGGCGAGTAGCAGAAGAACAGAAGACTTCTTCTCCAGTGACGGCATTCTGAGGTACCACGCAGCGAGCGGAATGCTGTGCGCCATGCTTCCACACAAACACAGGCACTGCAGGGTGCAGGGCATGTGGGTGGGTGGGGGGGGGGCACCCTGGGCAGCATAAATTCCTCACAAAAGGCTGGCAAAAGTGGACATTAGTGCCTGGGCACTGTCCTTACCCCGCCAGCGTAATTAATTATTTGTTTCTGAGCGGGACAGAAGCGTGCCATTACAGCGGCGGGGCTTCTTCCTCACCTCACCAGCACATCTATAGAGCGTTACAAGTCTATCACTATAGAGTTTATTATTTCCCAGACTGTGTACTTTTGGCGCTGGGTTGTGAGCTGAAAAATCCTCTCTGTCCCTCTGACAGATTTACTGTAGGTCTATCCCCCATAAGCCGATGTGTCTGTGGGTACTTGGTACATGTGTGTCAACATGTCGGTGGCTGAATGTTTTTCCCAAGAGGAAACTATATTAGGAATGCAGACATATGATGGTGGCCCTGTTGGCACCACCAATAACTGACTGGGTGAAAGTTTCAATAATATCAGAGTGAGGTTGGATAAATCTGTGTCCCAGACACAGACGTAGAGAATAGATGTGATGTTCATGGCTATGCTTCTTTTCCCTCAGGCCCGCAAAAATGTTACTACACACTGATACTGACTCGGATACTGATTCCTATGTCGACCCAAATTGGCATCTGACGTCGCCTGCAGTGCACCCTGCAGTGCCTGTGTTTGTGTGGAAGCATGGCGCACAGCATTCCGCTCGCTGCGTGGTACCTCAGAATGCCGTCACTGGAGAAGAAGTCTTCTGTTCTTCTGCTACTCGCCTGTCTTCTGACTTCTGGCTCTGTAAGGGGGTGATGGCAGGCTACGGGAGTGGGCATCTAGGCGTACCCAGCGATCAGCACCCTCAGGAGCTAATGGTGTCCTGTCAGCCAGAAGCAGAGCCATTGAACTCACTAGAAGTTGGTCATACTTCTCTCCCCTAAGTTCCACGAAGCAGGGAGACTGTTGCCAGCAGCCTCCCTGAAAATAAGAAAAACTAACATAAGTCTTTTCAGAGAAACTCAGTAGAGCTCCCCTGTAGTGCATCCAGTCTCACTGGGCACAATTCTAAAACTGGAGTCTGGAGGAGGGGCATAGAGGGAGGAGACAGTTCACACCCTTTGAAAGTCTTAAAGTGCCCATGTCTCCTGCGGATCCCGTCTATACCCCATGGTTCTTAATGTGATCCCAGCATCCTCTAGGACGTATGAGAAAACAAATAACGCACACACGAGGAGGAGAGAACAAAGGAAGCTATAAGGAGGGGAGGGGAGGGGAGGGGGGGGAGGTAAGGTAGTAAAGGGATATTGGATAAACTACAACCTTATACATATTCATTAATGTACCAGTAGTTAGAAGTAGAAGAGCTCTAACAGAAACCACAAAGCTTATCTAAAGCCACACCACACTGGATATGCCCAATCTCATTTGATCTTTGAAGCAAAGCAGTATTGGACTTTGTTACTACCAAGCAGTCTCCCATCCATGTATTATCAGATTCTTTAGGTGTTTTTAAACTACCAACACCCTTTTCATGGTACTGTACATTTAATTTTTACACATATTCTTTTATGTACCAGAAGTTAGAAGTAGAAGAGCTCTAACAGAAACCACGAGCTCATCTACAGCCACAGCACACTGGATTTGCCCAATCTCTCCTGATCATGGAAGCTGAGCAGTGTTGGTCCTGGTTTTAGTACTTGGATGGGAGACCACCAGGAAATACCAGGAGCTGTGTGTATTTTTACAATACCAACACCGTTCTCTTGATGCATTCCATTTTGAAACATTGGGGCAGATCTATTAAGCCTGGTGAACTGATAAAGTGCAAGGTGATAAAGTACCAGCCAGTCAGCTCCTAACTGTCATTTTTCAAACCCAGCCTGTGACATGGCAATTAGGAGCTGATTGGCTGGTACTTTATCACCATGCAAATTATCATTTCACCAGGTTTAATAAATCGTCCGCTTATTCATTTATGTACGAGTAGTTAGAAGTAGAAGAACTCTAACAGAAACCACTAAACTCATCTACAGCCACACCACACTGTATATGCCCAATATCACCTGATCTTAGGCCTGGTTTGTTCTTGGATGTGAGACCACCTGGGAATACCAGGTGCTGTAGGTAGTTTTATACTACCAACACCGTTCTCTTGATGCATTCTATTTTGAAACTTATTCATTGATGTAGAAGTTAGAAACAGCAAAAATCATCTACAGCCGCATCACACTGGATATGTCCAATCCAGTGGCGTAACTAGAAATTTTTCTCCCCCAAGCCAAAAAATTCTTCGGCGCCCCCCCCCCCCTTCATGCTCCATAATTGGGAGCAAGAAAGGGATAAATATGCGCGCGCGTCAAAAAAGGGGCGTGGTTTTGTTGGAGTGGGCGTGGTTTCGCATAAAGGGGCGTGGCATTGCAGGAAAAGACTACCTTATACCCCAGTTTTGCAACCTGCACGCCCATACGTTGGCCACCACAGGAAAGAAAAATAATCCTGATTCATGCCCCTTACATTATTTGTCATTTTTCCTCCTTATAGTAATGCCCAGTATACATTATGCCACATACTGCAATGGCCCTTAGACATTATGCCGCACACAATAATGCACGACACAATATGCACACACTGTAATGCCCCCGACACATTATGCCACACACCGTAATGTCTGTGACACATTATGCCACACACCGTAATGCCTGTGACACATTATGACAGGAATCGCAATGCCCGTTATACATTATGCTACACACTGCAATGCCCCTGATACATTATAGCACATACAATGTCTGTGACACATTATGACACACACCGCAATGTCCGTGATACATTATGCCACACACTGCAATGCCCGATACATTATAGCACATACAATGCCTGTGACACATTATGCCACACACTGCAATGACCTTGAGACATTATACCACAATGCCCGTGATATAGTATACCATACACCGTAATGCCTGTGACACATACCGCAATGCCCTGCCCGTTATACCCTATGCCACACATCGCAATGCCCGTTATGTATTATGCCACACTGCAATGACCCTGAGACATTATACCACATACCACAATGCCCGTGATATAGTATACCACACACCGTAATGCCTGACACATTATGACACACACCGCAATGTCCGTGATACATTATGCCACACACTGCAATGACCCTGAGACATTATACCACATATCACAATGCCCGCGATATAGTATACCATACACCGTAATGCCTGCGACACATTATGACACACACCGCAATGTCCGTGATACATTATGCCACACACCGTAATGCCCATTACACATTAAGTCCTACAGTAAGGCTTCTAATTACTTTTCAATTACCTGCTCGTTGTCAGGGGTTTCATGCACTGGGTGTCATGCTCGTTGCCAGGGGTTTCATGCTCTTGGTTCCATGCACGGTGCCAGGGGTTTTCATGCTCAGGGTGTCATGCTCGTTGCCAGGGGTTTCATGCACTGGGTGTCATGCTCGTTGCCAGGTGTTTCATGCACTGGGTGTCATGCTCGTTGCCAGATGTTTCATGCACTGGGTGTCATGCTCGTTGCTAGGAGGTAGTCCTTGTTGCTAGGGCTGTGCTCCCAGTGCCACATATGTCCCCAGTGCCAGATATTCCCCCACGGTGCCAGGTACTTACATGCCTTAGTGCCAAATATAGTCGTCCCCCCCATGTGCCAGGTACACATATGCCCCCAGTGCCAGATATTCCCCCCCAGTGCCATATATGCCCCCAGTGCCAGATATTCCCCCCAGTGCCATATATGCCCCCCATGCCATATATGCCCCCAGTGCCAGATACCCCCCCCAGTGCCATATATGCCCCCAGTGCCAGATATTCCCCCCCAGTGCCATATATGCCCCAGTGCCAGATATCCCCCCCAGTGCCAGATATGCCCCCAGTGCCAGATATTCCCCCCAGTGCCAGAAATGCCCCAGTGCCAGATATTCCTCCCTCCCCCCCCGTGCCATATATGCCCCCAGTGACAGATATTTACCGCCCCCCCCCGCCGTCGCTTTTTGGAGGGACACGGAGGGCACAGCTCGTCTCTCCTGTGTCCCTCCTGCTGCATCATCTCCGGCGGCCGCGGGTCTAATAGGGGGAAGTGCCGGTTTGTGAGCCAATTAGAGCTCACGGACGGCACTTCCCCCTATTAGACCCGCGGCCGCCGGAGATGATGCAGCAGGAGGGACACAGGGAGGCGCGCTGTGTGCCCTCCGTGTCCCTCCAAAAAGCGGCGGAGGGAAGGAGACTGCAGACTGACATGCGGACGCTCGTCCGCATGTCAGTCTGTTGTAAATCAGTGGCGCACCCGCAGCTCCTCGCCCCCAAGCCACCGCGAGGACTGCGGAGGCAGTAGTTACGCCACTGGTCCAATCTCATCTGATGATGGAAGCTAAGCAGTGTTGTGCCTGGTTTGTTTTTGGATTTCAAGTCCTGCCTTCTGGTTTGGCCACGGCACCTCGGATATTCACCAAGGTCATGGCCGTGATGACGACCCTTCACCATCAGAGAATCAGGATCCTGCCAAATCTGGACGACTTGCTGATCCTGGTGAACTCCCAAGAGGTTCTCCACAGTTATCTGGAACTGGCAGTCCAATTCCTAAAAGTCCACGGGTGGCTCATCAACTGAAAAAAGTCCTCGCTGGTCCCTGCTCGGAACATTGTGCACCTAGGGGCACTGCTGGACACACACAGCCAACAATTGTTTCTGTCTCCAGAGAAAGTCCTGAAAATTCAGGACAGTATCGTCCTCTCTCGCCCAAGAGTGTTGATACACACAGCGAAGTACTAGACCTCATGGTGTCGGCTTTCGATATGGTAGAGTACGCTCAATTTCATTACCGCCCTCTGCAGAGGTTAATCCTCTCCAAGTGGGACGGCCTGCCTCATCGGATGATGTCTCAAATGATCTCCTTGACTCCGGAGGTTCGTCTGACACTGAGCTGGTGGCTACAGGACCAACAGTTGAGCAGGGGCCATCCCTTCTGGATCTCCAACTGTGTCCTCCTGACAATGGATGCCAGTCTTTTGGGCTGGGCCATGGTGTTGGAGCAACACTTTCTCCAGGGTCGGTGGACCAGGGAGGAATCTCTCCTCCTGATATACATTCTGGAATTGCAGGCAGTGTTCAATTAATTGACACTGGCCCTGCCTCTAGTACAGAACAGGCCTGTTCAAGTACAATCTGACAACGCCACCACGGTAGTGTACACAAATCATCAAGGCGGCACTCGAAACTGCATGGCAAAGCTGGAAGTATCAAAAATCCTCCGTTGGGTAGAAAGTCATCTGACAGCAATATCGGCAGTGTTCATTCCCGGAGTCCTCAACTAGGAAGCGGATTTCCTCAGTCGTCAGGACGTTCACGCTGGAGAGTGGAGAGGCCGCAGCAGAAATGTCAGCACTGGTGTCAGTAGGTGACTGAGGCAGGGATGACTGGGAGATAGTGGGTGACTGAAGCATGTATGAGTGGGAGATAGTGGGTGACTGAGGCCGGGGTGACTGGGAGATAGTGGGTGACAGGGAGATAGTGGGTTACTGAGGGAGGGGTGATAGGAAGGGGTTGGGTAAGTATGGGAAGAAAGTGGGTGACAGGTATAATAAATGACTAAGGCAGGGGTGATAGGGAGATAGTGGATGACTGTGGCAGGGGTGACAGGGACAGTAAGAGACTGAGGCAGGGGTGACAGGGATAGTGGCTGACTGAGGCAGGGGTGACTGGGAGATAGTGGGTGACTGAGGCAGGGTTGACAGGGATAGTGGGTGACTGAAGCAGGGGTGATAGGGTGACAGTGGGTGACTAAAGCAGGGGTAACTGGTATAGTGGGTGACTGAGGCAGGGATCGCAGATATAGTGGTTGACTGAGGCAGCGGTGACTGGGAGATAGTGGGTAACTGAGGCAGGGGTGACAGGGAAAGTGTGTGACTCAGGCAGGGGTGATAGGGAGATAGTGGGCTGCATATCTCTGCCTCACTGCAGCAGCACATTCCTGCTTCAATGACAGCAGCACATCCCTACCTCACTTATAGCAGCACATCCCTGCCTCGCTGACAGCAGCACATCCCTGCCTCGCTGACAGCAGCACATCCCTGCCTCGCTGACAGCAGCACATCCCTGCTTCGCTGACAGCAGCACATCCCTGCTTCGCTGACAGCAGCACATCCCTGCCTCGCTGACAGCAGCACATCCCTGTCTCGCTGACAGCAGCACAGCACTGCTTCGCTGACAGCAGCACATCACTGCTTCACTACCAGCAGCACATCCCTGCCTCACTGGCAGCAGCACATCCCTGCCTTACTGACAGCTGTATATAGGGCCTAATTCAGACCTGATCCCTGCTGTGCATATTCACACAACAGGAGATCAGGTCTGAAGTGCGTGTGTGCTGGTGCCGCAGTGCACCGGCACATGCCAGAGATGCGATCAGCATCTCTGCCCAATGAGCGCCTCTGCCTGATTGACAGGCAGAGGTGGTCACTGGGCAGGAGGAGTCGGGCCAGCGGCGTTGTGCCGCCATTTTGGGGGCACAGTCAGGACAACGCAGACATGACCGGACCGTATGGGGGCGGGCCGTGACGGCTGCGTGACCCGGACAGCAACGGGCCTTATTTACTAAAATCTCAGATAAATTTTATGGCATTTATGTGCAGTCTAGTTTGCACAGTTGATAGAGTGTTGATCTTGCACTATCAATGTAAGCCTCACATAGGTTTGATACACATGTAAGTTTGTTTTTATTTTACTACATTGTGGTTTGTGGCTCTATACCATGTAATGCATGTCTTTTAACAGTAGTCAAGTCTTCCAATGTGCTTGTTAGTGAAACCCAATAGATAGCTTTATTTTATTTTGTTTCTTCAAATATTGAATGCATATGTCTTATAACTTTTTTTTTTTTCAATATACAGGTTGAGTATCTGTATATACATTTTTATTATAAGATTTTCAATGACACAAGTACATCCAAGTTGCAGATTATGGATTGTGAAGGACAAATCAACCATATAAACAATTTAAGCAATTTAAATTGCATGCAGGTAGTAGAATATCAAACTCCTTGGATGAGAATTGGTCGTAATAAACTAGGATAGAAAAGAATAAAGTAGAAAATAAGATTTTAAACCTACCGGTAAATCTTTTTCTCGTAGTCCGTAGAGGATGCTGGGGACTCCGTAAGGACCATGGGGATAGACGGGCTCCACAGGAGACATGGGCACTTTAAGAAAGACTTTAGTTCTGGGTGTGCACTGGCTCCTCCCTCTATGCCACAGTTAGAGAAACTGTGCCCAGAGGAGACGGACAGTATGAGGAAAGGATTTTGTTAATCCAGGGCAAGATTCATACCAGCCACACCAATCACACCGTATAACTTGTGATAAACTACCCAGTTATCAGTATGAAAAAACAACATAGCATCAGTGCAGGACCGATGCAACTATAACATAACCCTTATTGAAGCAATAACTATATACAAGTATTGCAGAAGTAGTCCGCACTTGGGACGGGCGCCCAGCATCCTCTACGGACTACGAGAAAAAGATTTACCAGTAGGTTTAAAATCTTATTTTCTCTAACGTCCTAGAGGATGCTGGGGACTCCGTAAGGACCATGGGGATTATACCAATGCTCCAAAACGGGCGGGAGAGTGCGGATGACTCTGCAGCACCGATTGAGCAAACATGAGTTCCTCCTCAGCCAGGGTATCAAACTTATAGTATTTTGCAAAGGTGTGTGAACCCGACCAAGTAGCAGCTTGACACAGCTGTAGTGCCGAGACCCCTCGGGCAGCCGCCCAAGAAGAGCCCACTTTCCTCGTGGAATGGGCCTTGACTGATTTCAGTAACTGCAATCCAGCCATAGAATGCGCTTGCTGAATCGTGTTACAAATCCGGCGAGCAATAGCCTGCTTTGAAGCAGGGGCACCAATCTTGTTGGTTGCATACAGGACAAACAGCGCTTCAGTTTTCCTGACTCTAGCCGTCCTGGCCACGTAAATTTTCAAAGCCCTAACCACATCAAGTAACTCGGAATCCTCCAAGTCACGCGTAGCCACAGGCACCACAATAGGTTGGTTCATATGAAAAGATGAGACCACTTTTGGTAGGAATTGAGGACGGGTCTGCAATTCCGCTCTATCCACATGGAATACCAAATATGGGCTTTTATGTGACAAAGCCGCTAATTCCGACACTCGCCTAGCCGAAGCCAAGGCTAATAACATGACCACCTTCCATGTGAGATATTTTAACTCCACTGTTTTAAGTGGTTCAAACCAGTGTAATTTTAGAAAACTTAACACCACGTTAAGGTCCCAAGGTGCCACCGGAGGCACAAAAGGAGGCTGAATATGCAGCACTCCTTTTACAAAAGTCTGAACTTCTGGAAGAGAAGCCAATTCTTTTTGAAAGAAAATGGATAAGGCCGAAATCTGGACCTTAATAGAGCCTAATTTTAGGCCCAAATTCACTCCAGTTTGTAGGAAGTGAAGGAAACGGCCCAGATGGAATTCTTCCGTAGGAGCATTCCTGGCCTCACACCAAGAAACATAATTTCGCCATATACGGTGTAATGTTTTAACGTTACATCCTTCCTAGCCAGCCTGAGTCAGGTCATTCCCCTCATCAGGCTTTTGCAGAAGAAGCTGGAGACATTGAAGGAGGAGCTAAAACAGAGCGATTCCGCTAGGCATGTGGGACTTGTGGATGGAGCCCTTAATTCGCTTAACCAGGATTCAATCTGTTGAAATCAGAGCAATAAATTTTGGCCACCGTGCTCGATCCTAGATTTAAAACCTACATTGTATCTCTCTTTCCAGCAGACACAAGTCTGCAGAGGTTCAAAGACCTGCTGGTGAGAAAATTGTCAAGTCAAGCGGAACGTGACCCGTCAACAGCTCCTCCTTCACATTCTCCTGCATCTGGGGGTGCGAGGAAAAGGCTAAGAATTCCGAGCCCACCCGCTGGCGGTGATGCAGGGCAGTCTGGAGTGAGTGCTGACATCTGGTCCGGACTGAAGGACCTGGCAACGATTACTGACATGTCGTCTACTGTCACTGCATATGATTCTGTCACCTTTGAAAGAATGGTGGAGGATTATATGAGTGACCGCATCCAGGTAGGCACGTCAGTATACTGTATACTGTATACTGGCAGGAAAAAGAGGCAATTTGGAGGCCCTTGCACAAACTGGCTTTATTCTACCTAAGTTGCCCTCCCTCCAGTGTGTACTCCAAAAGAGTGTTTAGTGCAGCCGCTCACCTTGTCAGCAATCGGCGTACGAGGTTACTTCCAGAAAATGTGGAGAAGATGATGATCATCAAAATGAATTATAATCAATTCCTCCGTGGAGACATTCACCAGCAATTGCCTCCAGAAAGTACACAGGGATCTGAGATGGTGGATTCCAGTGGGGACGAATTAATAATCTGTGAGGAGGGCGATGTACACAGTGAAAGGGGTGAGGAATCGGAGGATGATGAGGTGGACATCTTGCCTCTGTAGAGCCAGTTTGTGCAAGGAGAGATTGATTGCTTCTTTTTTGGTGGGGGTCCAAACCAACCAGTCATTTCAGTCAGCCGTGTGGCAGACCCTGTTGCTGAAATGATGGGTTCGTCAATGTTTTTCTTTTCAATCTAAGCCCCTGCAGTTTTCTGTAAGAATCTGCTTCGCTATGATGATCAACAAGTCACAAGGGCAAACACTCAGGGCTGGAGGCGTAGATCTTAGGACCAGCTGCTACAAGCATGGCAAAGGTGTCACTATCATTGGTGACACCCAGAGAGGCAGCGAGGGAGATTGTAATGCAGTGCGCGCAGATAAGCAGCGCAATGGTAAAATGGAGGCATGGTCTCATAGGTAGGGGTGTGGCCTGTTGGCCTGAATCTCCATTTTGTTGCTCCGGGTATCCCGGGGGTTGAGTGCTGCACCCGGGGACTAGTGTGTGAGTGGTGCTGGCTCCTGCACAGTGACAGAAACTGGGTGTTGCACGTAATGTCACAGTGAAACACCCATATTCTGTCACTGAAGAGGAGCCGGCACTTTGGTGTCACCCCCCTTGGCGGGTGACACTCGGGTGTGGGCCGCAACCCCGTTGTGATGCCACTGACCCATGGGAAGCTTTACGTGGCTTACCCATGTGTTAGTAGCCCCAAGCATCTTTTGTGTTAGTCCCTGAAGAAAAACTTCAAATATTTACAAATAAATTTTGTAATCAATGGGCCTAATTCAGTAAGGATTGCAAATTCTGCTAAGTAACAGAATTTGCAATCCTTTGGTTCGCATGCTGGGGCCACCCAGCATGCCGCCTCCCTTCTTGACCACGCTGAAATTGCAGTCGCAGTGCAGTTTAGCGTGATCATAAAAAATGGGTTAGCCTCCTGTTGGTGCAGACTGTATGTGTGCGCAGGAAACCGCCACCATTTTTGTGATCGCAGCTGCTGCATGTGATGTCATACAACCGCTCTGACCACGCCTCCTGTTTCTCCGTTGCCGACCCCATTTTGAAGCCCTGCCCACGCACCGCTCCATCTCCGACTTGGAAATGGAGTGTTGCTGACCCCCCCCCCCCCAGCACCGATTGACAGTCAGAGGCGATCGCATTAACTGCGGGGTGCCGCAGAAAATGCAGGCGCATGTGTATGCTCTTAGCAATTTTTGCAGTTGGACTGCTTATTGCGATTGCAATCCAACCTGAATCAGGCTCTATTACCTATCACAATGCACTGCGGGTAGTACAAAATGGGGTTAATATAAGAGAAAACCCCCCAGAGCTGTGCTCCTTAACTGTCCCTGGTGGCTAGTGGAGCAGCTGCCCAGTAATCAGTGTCCACGCCAGTGCGCACATGGCCCGCCCCCTACAGCCACGCTGGATCACGGTATAGTGTGGGCACAGAAGTCCCTTACCTCCCTTTCATCAGAGGCCTCGTGATCCCGGAGGGCGCTGTGTGTGTGACTTACCTTAGGAAGAAACCGGAGCCTCCGCTGCAGTGACCCAGCAACCAGGGCGCGGGAGTATACTACGCCGCTGGGAGTGATGGAGCTGCAGTAAAGATGTCTATTAGACCTAGCCTGCTGCAGCCCTTGTAGATTCTTATAAAAAAAAGTTCTTCTTTTCTTGTCAAAATTAATAGCTAAGAATAGGCTGCCTGAGGCAGCCCCCTCTTAAGTGGCCTGCTACTGAAGGCACCAACTACAAACTGAGCTCCCTGTTCATGGAAGCGAGGTTATAGAGGAGGGGGCGCTGAGCATCTTGGGAACAGTCAAAAGCTTTGAGCCTGTTGGTGCCTCAGATCAAGATCCTACTCTACACCCCAATGTGAATCCTTGTGGAGTCCAGTGTACCCCACAGAAGAAATGAATGTGTCACACCCATTGGCAGCAACATTAGAATAGCTGCTGATGGGCACAATTGAGAAAGGAAGGGGGGAAAACATTTGAATCCAGCACATATATGTAATTTGAATATGTAATTTGTACCTTCCTACTTTAAAATGTAATGGATGAACCTCACCCTGTGAGAACTATCTTCATGATCAAGAGATCTCATACGCAAGAAAAGCATGTGCTGGGATAGGGCTGTGGAGGGCGGCTGCTCGGGCACACACCCGTCAAGTTAAGGAGATTCAACTGAGGAAGCACAAGGGAACTGCAGGGAGACCACATATTTTCAGATGAACATGAGAGGGCGGAAGGCTGCCTAATACTGAAGCACCCTCAAACATCAAACCATATGCAACAACTAGTACAAGCATTCCTGGGGAAAGGTCTGCAGCAGACGGATTTGCATACGGTGATGTCATCCAAGCAATGGGCATAGTTGGCTGCAACCCTCGTCTGCATATGAAAAGAGAAAATGGTCACGCAGGGCATGGCGGCCTTTGTGGGGTTGCGCTTGGCTGACCCCTAGATCGCTTTATACACCCCCATCAGTGTGGGTGGGTGGGGGGGGGGGGCACCCTGGGCAGCATAAATTCCTCACAAAAGGCTGGCAAAAGTGGACATTAGTGCCTGGGCACTGTCCTTACCCCGCCAGCGTAATTAATTATTTGTTTCTGAGCGGGACAGAAGCGTGCCATTACAGCGGCGGGGCTTCTTCCTCACCTCACCAGCACATCTATAGAGCGTTACAAGTCTATCACTATAGAGTTTATTATTTCCCAGACTGTGTACTTTTGGCGCTGGGTTGTGAGCTGAAAAATCCTCTCTGTCCCTCTGACAGATTTACTGTAGGTCTATCCCCCATAAGCCGATGTGTCTGTGGG
The DNA here is from genome assembly GCF_028390025.1 of Pseudophryne corroboree. NCBI lineage: Eukaryota > Metazoa > Chordata > Amphibia > Anura > Myobatrachidae > Pseudophryne > Pseudophryne corroboree. The sequence goes on along the minus strand of NW_026968857.1, from coordinate 47,383 downwards.
TACTTGGTACATGTGTGTCAACATGTCGGTGGCTGAATGTTTTTCCCAAGAGGAAACTATATTAGGAATGCAGACATATGATGGTGGCCCTGTTGGCACCACCAATAACTGACTGGGTGAAAGTTTCAATAATATCAGAGTGAGGTTGGATAAATCTGTGTCCCAGACACAGACGTAGAGAATAGATGTGATGTTCATAGCTATGCTTCTTTTCCCTCAGGCCCGCAAAAATGTTACTACACACTGATACTGACTCGGATACTGATTCCTATGTCGACCCAAATTGGCATCTGACGTCGCCTGCAGTGCACCCTGCAGTGCCTGTGTTTGTGTGGAAGCATGGCGCACAGCATTCCGCTCGCTGCAACCCTCGTCTGCATATGAAAAGAGAAAATGGTCACGCAGGGCATGGCGGCCTTTGTGGGGTTGCGCTTGGATGACCCCTAGATCGCTTTATACACCCCCATCAGTGTGGGGCTCATGTTGGCCATGCCCAAGCCCCTGAAGCATTCAAGCTGATTTCTTGCAGCAGCTGGACCCAGTAACAGCTCCAGAGTTGCTCTACAAGACAAGTAAAAGGGTGTGAGCCCTGCAGCACCACCTGTAGTTTGCATACACACATATATAGGACAGCATCTCTTATATGCCCCAGGGGCAATAAAATAGTAGCCTTATCTAGGGTATCCGTCCATGCCGCTACAGCACTACACACCCAGGCCGACGCAATTGCCTGTCTGAGTAAGGTACCTGAATGTGTATAAATGGACTTCAGGGTAATCTCCTGTTTGCGGTCAGCAGACTCTTTGAGGGTAGCCGTATCCTGGGACGGGAGGGCTACCTTCTTGGATAAGCGTGTTAATGCTTTGTCCACCCAAGGGGAGGATTCCCATCGTAACCTATCCGTTGATGGGAAAGGGGAATCCTTTTGGAAATCTGCAGGAGATTCCCAAGCTTTTTCACATAACTCGTTCAGCTCGTGTGAGGGGGGAAAGGTTACCTCAGGCTTCTTTCCCTTGTACATATGTACCCTCTTGTCAGGGATAGGGGGCTCCTCTGTGATGTGCAAAACATCTTTTATTGCCATAATCATATATCAAATGTATTTTGCCAATTTTGGCTGTAACTTTGCATCATCGTAATCGACACTGGAGTCAGAATCCGTGTCGGTATCTGTGTCAACATCTGGATAGTGGGCGCTTATGAGACCCTGACAGTCCCTGCGACATAGGATTAGGCATTGGTTGAGACCCTGACTGTCCCAAAGCTTCTGCCTTGTCTAATCTTTTGTGCAATGAGTTTACACTAGCATTTAAAACATTCCACATATCCATCCAATCAGGTGTCGGCGGAGACACCACGTTCATTTGCTCCCGCTCCTCTCTAATATAGCCTTCTTCCTCAGACATGTCGACACACGCGTACCGACACACCACACACACAGGGAATACTTTTACTGAAGACATTTCCCCCACAAGGCCCTTTGGAGAGACAGAGAGAGAGTATGCCAGCACATACCCCAGCGCTATATAACCCAGGAATAGCACAGTAACTTAATGTTTGAACAATCGGTGAGGGGGAACATCTTGAAACCCCAGTTTGTACCCTTGGGACACTATTTGTAAAACACACGAGTCCATGTCCGAATGAATCCAGAACTGACTGAAGAGTTTTAGACGTGCCCCCACTGGTGCGGGCTCCTGCAAGAGAGCCCCAGCGTCATGCAGTGGATTTGGCAGAAGCAGAGGATGATCTCTGCTCCTGCGATCTTGAAGAGGATGCAGACCTCTTCTCTCTTCTCCTTCCTCTACCTGCAAAGAAAGGGGAATCTTAACTTCTTGCATATCTATTGGGCCGAAATGACTGCATCAGATAATGATGCGTCTTCATCCGTTGGGAGGGAACATAGGGCAAGAAGGTTGACTTACCTGCGGGAGCTGCCGAGATCAAATTAACTAGGCAGTCACCAAACAAGGCTTCACCTTCATAGGGAAGAGACTCCCTTTCTTCTTGGAGTCAGCATCAGCATTCTCTTGGTGAATCCACAATGCCCTCCTATCCGACACTGCCATGAAATTGGCCCGTGAACTCAAGAGTCCTATATCCCTTGCAGTCTCACGTAAGTATGCTGCAGTGTCCTTGATATGATACAACGTAAGGAGTATCCCATCTCTCCAGGGTATCTATATCGGATGACAAGGTATTCGACCAATTCTTGAATACTACTACTCACCCATGCACATGTAATGGCAGGTCTAAGTAATATACCCGTGGTTACATAACTAGAAATAATGTAGCTTCCTGCATACGATCCGCTGGATTTGTGACAGGGCCCCGTGCAGAACAGGGGGTGACTCCCACTTTATTCTGTCCGCGGCGGGAAATGAATAAACAACCAGAATCCTTTTGGGGATTTGAAACCATCTTGTCGAGCTGGCCCAGACTTTCTCAAACAGAGATGGAGGAACGTTACATCAGCTTTCATTATATATCTATATATACATACATATAGACCCCTTTGTCAGGAACAGCAGGGTCTTCAGTGATTTTAATATGTCCTTAATATCCACAATCATGTACTGAATGCTCCTTGCCAATATTGGATCTAATCAGGAAACATTATGGTCGACATAAGTATCAGTATCCGTGTCAGTATCAGTGTGTAGTAACTGGGCAAAATAACATTTTTGCGACCCAGCGGGGCCTGAGGGAAAAGAAACATAGCCATGAATATCACATCTATTCTCTACGTCTGTGTCTGGGACACAGATTTATCCAACCTTACTCTGATATTACTGAAACATTTACCCAGTCAGTTATTGGTGGTGCCAACAGGGCCACCATCATATGTCTGCATTCCTAATATAGTTTCCTCTTGGGAAAAACATTCAGCCACCGACATGTTGACACACATATACCAAGTACCCACAGACACACCGGCTTATGGGGGACAGACCTACAGTAAATCTGTCAGAGGGACACAGAGGATTTTTCAGCTCACAATCCAGCGCCAAAAGTACACAGTCTGGGAAATAATAAACTCTATAGTGATAGACTTGTAATGCTCTAAAGATGTTCTGGTGAGGTGAGGAAGAAGCCCCGCCGCTGTAATGGCGCGTATCTGTCCCGCTCAGAAATAATTAATTACGCTAGCGGAGTAAGGACAGTGCCCAGGCACTAATGTCCACTTTTTCCAGCCTTTTGTGAGGAATTTATGCTGCCCAGGGTGCCCCCCCCCGTGCCCTGCACCCTGCAGTGCCTGTGTTTGTGTGGGAGCATGGCGCGCAGCGTTCCGCTCGCTGCTCGGTACCTCAGAATGCCGTCACTGAAGAAGAAGTCTTCTGTTCTTCTGCTACTCACCTGTCTTCTGGCTCTGTAAGGGGGTGACGGCAGGCTGCGGGAGTGTGCATCTAGGCGTACCCAGCGATCAGCACCCTCAGGAGCTAATGGTGTCCTGTCAGCCTGAAGCAGAGCCATTGAACTCACTAGAAGTTGGTCATACTTCTCTCCCCTAAGTCCCACGAAGCAGGGAGACTGTTGCCAGCAGCCTCCCTGAAAATAAAAAAAACTAACAAGTCTTTTCAGAGAAACTCAGTAGAGCTCCCCTGTAGTGCATCCAGTATCACTGCGCACAATACTAAAACTGGAGTCTGGAGGAGGGGCATAGAGGGAGGAGACAGTTCACACCCTTTGAAAGTCTTAAAGTGCCCATGTCTCCTGCGGATCCCGTCTATACCCCATGGTTCTTAATGTGACCCCAGCATCCTCTAGGACGTATGAGAAAACAAATAACGCACACACGAGGAGGAGAGAACTAAGGAAGCTATAAGGAGAAGAGGGGAGGGAGGGGGGGTTGAAAGGTAAGGTAGTAAAGGCATATTGGATAAACTACAACCTTATACATATTCATTAATGTACCAGTAGTTAGAAGTAGAAGAGCTCTAACAGAAACCACAAAGCTTATCTAAAGCCACACCACACTGGATATGCCCAATCTCATTTGATTTTTGAAGCAAAGCAGTATTGGACTTTGTTAATACATGGATGGGAGACTGCTTGGTAGTATCAGATTCTTTAGGTGTTTTTAAACTACCAACACCATTTTCTTGGTACATTTAATTTTTACATGTATTCTTTTATGTACCAGAAGTTAGAAGTAGAAGAGCTGTAACAGAAACCACCAGCTCATCTACAGCCACAGCACACTGGATTTGCCCAATCTCTCCTGATCATGGAAGCTGAGCAGTGTTGGTCCTGGTTTTAGTAATTGGATGGGAGACCACAAGGAAATACCAGGAGCTGTGTGTATTTTTACAATACTAACACCGTTCTCTTGATGCATTCCATTTTGAAACATTGGGGCAGATCTATTAAGCCTGGTGAACTGATAAAGTGCAAGGTGATAAAGTACCAGCCAGTCAGCTCCTAACTGTCATTTTTCAAACCCAGCCTGTGACATGGCAATTAGGAGCTGATTGGCTGGTACTTTATCACCATGCAAATTATCATTTCACCAGGTTTAATAAATCGGCTGCTTACTCATTTATGTACGAGTAGTTAGAAGTAGAAGAACTCTAACAGAAACCACTAAGCTCATCTACAGCCACACCACACTGTATATGCCCAATATCACCTGATTTTAGGCCTGGTTTGTTCTTGGATGTGAGACCACCTGGGAATACCAGGTGCTGTAGGTAGTTTTATACTACCAACACCGTTCTCTTGATGCATTCCATTTTGAAACATTGGGGCAGATCTATTAAGCCTGGTGAACTGATAAAGTGCAAGGTGATAAAGTACCAGCCAGTCAGCTCCTAACTGTCATTTTTCAAACCCAGCCTGTGACATGGCAATTAGGAGCTGATTGGCTGGTACTTTATCACCATGCAAATTATCATTTCACCAGGTTTAATAAATCGGCGGCTTACTCATTTATGTACGAGTAGTTAGAAGTAGAAGAACTCTAACAGAAACCACTAAGCTCATCTACAGCCACACCACACTGTATATGCCTCTTCTTACATTCCGCTGCACTTATTGTGGGGTAGCCGCAATCCCTTCTGCTGTACGGTTCCACATTACATTGTTTCTTGTCACTTCCTGTTGATGCAGTAAGGAAACATCAAGGAATTACAGCAGCTTAGTTTTTTTTTTTTTTAACTGGGGCAATTTAGCTAGATCACAGGGCAATTTAGCTCCTTTGGTCCTTTTTTAGGACCAGTTAATCAGACAGTTGAGCAAACTGAAAAACAGCTAACAGGAAATTTCCACTTAAATGGTATTTTCTAATCTTATCTGACCATGACTAAGAATAAAGGATACACAAGATAAACTCTTAGAGCCATGGACCTTATCCATGTTTAAGCTCCATCAAATCTGTAATCAATAGCACTACATGCTCCCACTTTACCACTGTACTATATACTCTACCTGTGTTTTTAAGGTAAAAACACCATTTAACCCCAGTGACACTTGAATTAAAGCAGCAGCCTCTGGAATAGCATTCCTTAGCATTAATCCCAGGAAATCTGCAATCTTCACGCTCTTTGATAGCCATGCTACATTGCTGTTTACTTGGATGGAGCAGAGAGCACAACATCAGGACATAGGAAATATTACAATGCATGATAAGAAAGGTGTGAGCTCTACAGCAAGGCCTCTAACCCTTTGCCAGTGCCAAATACATAGGGCTTAACTCAGATCTGATCACAGCAGCAAATTTATTAGCTAAAACCATGTACACTGCAGGGGGGGGGGGGGGGGGTATAATATGTGCAGAGAGAGTTAGATTTTGGTGCGGTGTGTTCAAACTGAAATCTAAATTGCAGTGTAAAAACAAAACAGCCAGTATTTACCCTGCACACAAACAATATAACCCACCTAAATCTCTCTGCAAATGTTATATCTGCCCCCCCCCCCCCCCATCCCTGCAGTGCACATGGTTTTGCCCACTAGCTAACAAATTTGCTGCATCTGGGAATTACAGCAGCTTAATATTTCTTTTTACAGAAGGTTCAGCAAATTAAATTATTTAGTGAAATACTGTAATCATAACAGTTACAGGGATATTGTAGGTAGATTTATTGTCAGTGGATAAATGTAAAAATTAAACCCTTAGGCATAGTTCCAAAATGCTGTCATTGCAATCCAGATTTTAAGGATATCATGCTTGAGCACAGGTGACTTAATTAGAACTTCGGTCAATGTGAATTAACCATTGGACTCAACCATGGTTATCCTTAAAACCCAGGGGTCTATTTAAGATCGATCTTAATCGATGTTGGGCTTCCAGGTTGAAAAAAACACACACATTTGTTTTCACATTAAACAGACTTCCACATGAGAAAGCAGCAAGGATGCAGTGGCGTTAATGTTTCCTGGTGTCAACTTGTATTATTTCAGTAGACATTGAAATGAGGATGCATCTTGCTGCCTTTCCAATGAAGCAAGTTTAATTTAGTAATAGGTGAAAAACCATCCTTACAAAGGTGTTAATCAGAGACTTGGCTTTGTGGACACTTTTCAGAGAACAAATTTGTTAGCATAAAAATAAAGCCAGAAAATGAAGAGCTGTTTAATCACTCGATTGGATTTTTCTGCCAGCATATTTTTTTTCTCTGCAACCCACTGCTAAATTGTGCTTCCTAGCTGTTTTTTATAAAATCACTGAATCAAATCTAACTCTGATTACATCAGAGAAGGCCATGTACCCTACACCATAAGAGGAGGTTTGAAATTTTGACTTGTCTACTTAAATATCACCAAAATCTGATCACAAGGTTAATTACGTCCCTGGGTGGGATTGAACCACCAACCTTTTGGTTAATAGCCAAACACACTAACCAATTGCGCCACAGAGACACTTTGCAAAAGTCCATACTGACAAAGGCTAATAAGCATTCATCTAAAACGTTTCCTAGAAAAACTTTAAAAAGTCAATAATCTGGAGAGTTTTTGTAAGATGTTTCTTCCATCAACCAACGAAGAAACACATTGGTACTTTCCCATGATGAGTGAGTGCTTCAGGATCTCTTGCACTTACATGTGCAGCAGAGTACTGCAATGGAAGCATGCTGGGCCCATAACCCAGAGGTAGGCAGATTGAAACTATCCTCTGCTATATGCATTTTTTTTGTTAATTAAAGTAATCCAAAACTGGGATTGATATTTTGTCTCTTTTATTTTTACTTAAAGTACAATAACTTTTACCATTTTAATTTGTTTTAATAGTATATTGACAGTATTATTTTCTTTCAAAAATCCACTTCATTTTCTTTACCCTATTATTAAAATGGTAATTGAAGAAGAGGAATTGTTGCTTTGACTGCAGCATTCCCGGGGTTAACTGGTGTTTCTTCAAGTCACAAGGTATGGAGCTGCTGTATAGTTACTCGCAAGTCAGTAGTTGTATGATGCTCACACCTGTTAAGCTGGATACACACAGAATGCCCTACACAGGGGGTGAAATGAGCGCCACCCCCACCCCCCGTACGTTCAGCACACATCACGCTGTGCTGAGCGGGGGGAGAGATGTGTGCTGAGCAGTTCGCTCAGCACACATCTCTCCCCAAAATCGGGCCGTGAATACGGACCTTTAAACTGGATCCACACTTAGATTATCTGTCCAATTTTTTTTTCTAGTTGAAACAAAATTATGCTAATATGTGGCAGCAAATTACAATTGACCATTTGTTCACAAACACTGGAAAACATCCAAAAATGGTCATTTAGATAAATTGGTTAAATCCATTTCATTTAGCTAATTTATCCAAACTACCTTTATTGTATCTTTGTGGGTGAATGATGTGTGGGTCAGTGTTGAGGGTGGTGGAGGAGATGGTTAATAGGCACAGCAGGGTGTGGACAGTCAAATAGTGTGCTTAGAGGTTCAGAGTCATTGTATGAGACTCTGGCAACAGTGACTTGATGAGTCTGGTGTCCATAGGGTGGGACGCATTAACCTTTTTATGCTATTGAAATAGTTCTCCTCCTGACCGACGCAGTTCCTTGCTCCGAGGTTGGTGTATTGTCCTGTTGCAGCGCCTCTCCACTGTGGTCACAGTGAGCTGTGTGGTGTTGCTGGCGCATGCCAATCTCCCCCCAACCTCCCTCTTGCATTTCAGACCTACGTACGCATGATGGGATCTTGTATGATATGCGCGTGTGCTGTAGAGATGAAAGTGGGGGTGAGGAGGCAGATCGTGAGATGGGGAAACTTTGTGGACTGTTAGCGAAGGGGAGCACTGGGCAATCTGAGTTGCAAAGAGGGCAGCAGAAGAGGTTATTGCATGTGCACTGGTGACAGGTCTATCCTTGGTGGCCAGCCTCAGTGGCAAAGGGGTACATGAGCTAGTGTCCCTTGGCCAGCCATGTACCATGGCCACCTCCCTACCTCCTATATATTCTCCCTGATCTGTCACTTTGTTACGGTCTGCTGCTGGCACTGGTGTATCGTCCTGCAGTTGCCGTCTCCGCCCATTGCTGTGACTTCCCCCAGAGTTAGCCACACAGAGTGACAGATCTGGGAAAATATATAGGAGATCATTACTTTCACTTGCAGCCTACCTTATTTTTTGCAGCCTAGCATGCTCCTGACCCCTTCTCTCACTAATACTTATACAACATTCATGAACTCATCTTAAGGTTTCTTTATTATTCAGTCACACTGTCTTGGATCCAAACCATTTCCTGTGGCATTGCAGTCAAACAATTGAGCTATTTACCCTTGCATAGAAAGGTATAATCTAAGCTAGAGAATTCTATTTGGAGTTCACCTTGTACTTTGTGAAGAAATAATCAGCTTTGTGGCTGAGCAGATATATGGAGTGTGTGGCTGCACACTGCATTGATCTGCTGAGTTGCAATGCTAATAATTTTTTTTTTTGCAAAGTACCAATAGCTTCATTGTGAAGGTGGAAAGAAGGGTGTTACGGCATGGAATGTACAAACTGCGAGACCCTGCTGGTAGCGCCTTTGTCTATTTAGTAGGAAGGGCACGTAACAGCCGGGGGGCAATGGAGGAAGCCCCTTTAGGGCTGGAGCCCGGCGGCAACTGACTCCGTTGTCTCTGGCAGTTCCGCCCCTGGACTAGAGGAATGGTCAAGAACATGGCAACATTTAATGCCAAAAAATGCAAAATCATACACGTCTCAAAAATGCAAAGGCTAACTATAATATTAAGGGCATTATAATGGCAAGAGGAAAGCTATCTAAGTATTACTATTTCAGGTAAGCAATGTAACAAAGCAATAGGAAAGGCAAGTCAGATGCTTGTTTGCATAGGTTAAAGAACCAGTAGCAGAAAAAAGTAATACAGGTTGAGTATCCCATATCCAAATATTCCGAAATACGGAATATTCCGAAATACGGACTTTTTTGAGTGAGACTGAGATAGTGAAACCTTTGTGTTTTGATGGCTCAGTGTACACAAACTTTGTTTAATACTCAAAGTTATTAAAAATATTGTATTAAATGAACTTCAGACTGTGTGTATAAGGTGTATATGAAACATAAATGAATTCTGTGAATGTACACACACTTTGTTTAATGCACAAAGTTATAAAAAATATTGGCTAAAATGACCTTCAGGCTGTGTGTATAAGGTGTATATGAAACATAAATGCCTTCTGTGCTTAGATTTAGGTCCCATCACCATAATATCTCGTTATGGTATGCAATTATTCCAAAATACAGAAAAATCCGATATCCAAAATTCCTCTGGTCCCAAGCATTTTGGATAAGGGATACTCAACCTGTAATGCCACTGTATAGGTCCTTGGTACAGCCACATTTAGAATCCTGTGTTCAGTTCCAGAAGCCATATCTCCAGAAGGCTGTAAATACATTAGGGCAACTAAAATTGTGCATGGCCTACATCACAAAACTTACCTGGAAATACTAAAAAATGTTGATGTGTATAGTTTGGAGAAGGGAAGAGGGAACATACAGTAATAGAAACATTTAAATATATAGAGAGGAATGTAATAGGGTGTGAGAATCAGAAAGTGAGAGATTTTGTGTTTTTTCCTGTTGTTTTTTTTTTTTTTTTGTTTGATTGTTTGTTTTTAAAGTGGCAATCCTTTACATGGCAAAACCAGGTTGATATTTGCCATGTAAAGGATTGCCACCGTGGGCATGTGTAGAAGGGGCACTGCTACTGTTGGCATTATGTGTGTAAGCTGCACTGATATGGTGGTTATGTGTATAAAGGGCACTGCGACTGTGGGTATTATTATTATTATTATTACATGCGGTGTAATGACAATAAGATAGTGCTACTGTGTGGCGTATTTTGATTTGGGGTGCTATTGTGTGGCCATGCCCCTTCCTTGTGATACCACACCTTCTTTTTTTAAGGAGCGCACTGTCCCTTTATTAAGTATTGGAGAGAGGGCCCAAATTAATAGTTTGCAGGGAGGCGCCAAACACCCTAGCACTGGCCCTTTGGTAGGGGACAGGATTTGCTTCTGCTTGTGCACATATGTTATGATTGCCAGCCAACAGCACTGGTTTTGCCTATAACACTAACTATAAATATTTTGAATTGGTCCTGGACCACCAATCCAAGGCACCCCTGCAAGTGTCCTGAGGCACCCCAGGGTGCAGTTTGAGAACCACTGGTCTAGTGAGTACCCAGGATAATTATTGTAGCTGGTCTGCGGGTAACAGCTCTCAGATCCACTTCTAGAAAAAAATGCAGCAATGTAATTTGAGTGACAAACTGCAGAGATGAACCCTTTCTGTGACTGCTGCACAGGGATCACACAAACTCTATTCATAGGGCTGACTTCACTTAGGGGAGATGTTCTCACCCCGCAAAGAAGTGCGAGTATATACCGCACTTACGGTACCATTGGATTTACAGATATTTTCTTGCAATACACTATGGGGGTCATTCTGAGTTGATTGCTCGCTAGCAGTTTTTAGCAGCCATGCAAACGCATTGTCGCTGCCCACTGGAGAGTGTATATTCACTTTGGAGAAGTGCGAACACTTGAGCAGCAGAGCGCCTGCAAAATCGTTTCAAAATAAGACCAGCACTGTAGTTACACTTCGTGTGCGTTGATTCTAACAACCGAGGGACGGCTTTTGATGTCACACACCCATCCAGCGAATGCCCAGCCACGTCTGCATTTCTTCTGCCACGCCTGCATTTTTCCAAGCACTCCCTGAAAACGGTCAGTTGCCACCCAGAAACGCCCTCTTTCTGTCAATCTCCTTGTGGCCTGTTCTGTGATTGGAATAATCGCTAGAACTAGTGCAAAACCACAATGGACTTTGTACCCGTACGATGCGCATGCACATTACGGAGCATGCGCATGCACAGATTAGCCATTTTTTTTCAACTGATTGCTACGCAGCGAACAACGGCAGCATGCGATCAACTCGGAATGACCCCCTATATACATAGAAACATGGATTTTTTTACTGCAGGAATTATGGTTAGTTTAGGGGTATCGGTTAGGGTCAACAGAGGTGTAGCTAGGGGTCCAAGCGCCCCTGGCAAAGTAAGGGACTGGCGCCCCCCCTTTCGATAAAGCATTGCAGTCCATTGGCGGTTACCATGTTGGAGCCACAGCAACTGACCCCCTCCCCCACACGCTGCCCTACATCATCGGCTGGGATTCACTGTTGGTGTGAAGCCACTGGGAACAGTCTGGTAGCATTAGCAGCAGTCTGTGTCATAGATAGGGAAGGCAGAAGGTTAACTAGCTAATAGCAGTCTGTTGGCAGCAGAGGCTGGGCGGGGGGCTGAGAATGAGCCAACGCTGATCAATGTCCAGTCTGCTTAGACAAAAATATTTTGTGATCAGGGCTGGTTCTAGACCAAAGGAGCCAATGGCAAAAATTTCCTTTGGCACCCCCCCCCCCCACACACATACACACACACCAAAAAAGAACATATCCCAGTTTAACATAACGCTATGTGGTGCAAGGTGTGGAGCTGGTTACTTGTATCAGACCTCTGACATTTGCCTTTTCACCCATATTGCATACTTTTTCTTGCAGGTTGTGTCTTAATTCAAGAAGTGTTCTAAGTACTTCAGCTTAGTATCTTTACTGACCCCTCTTTACCCCACACTACATAACTGACCCCTCTATACCCTACACTACATCACTGACCTTTCTATAACCATCACTGCATTACTGACCCCTCTATACAGTACACTGACCTCTATATACCTGCTAGTACATCCCTGATGCCTATATTCCCTAAGCTAAATCCCTGATGCCTCTATTCCCTACGCTACATCCCTGACGCCTCTATTCCCTATGCTACATCCCTGACGCCTCTATACCCTACGCTACATCCCTGATGCCTCTATTCCCTACGCTACATTCCTGATGCCTCTATAACCTACGCTACATCCCTGACGCCTCTATACCCTACGCTACATCCCTGACGCCTCTATACAGTACAATGCATTACTGATCCCTCTAGACCATACATCCTCATTACATCAGAGAGATAGTGAAACACTGGAAAAAATAAGGATAAAGTGGACTACAGAAACTGATGCTCTAAACAAAGGAGAGAGAGAGAAAAGCACAAGGGAAAGTGGGCAATCGGAACACCATAGAGAGAGGAGAGATAGAAATGCCTGAAAAAGTAAAGGGGGTTGGGTATGGCATCCGGCGCTCGGGATTCCAGCAGTCACATGATACCTAATCCTAACCCTCTGGGGGGGTGGCGGATAGGGCTAACCCTCAGGGGGTGGCAGCTAGGACTAACCCCCCCCCCCCTCCTAGTGCCTTCCCTAACACCCGCTCCCCCGGTCCTAACCCTCCCTCCAATACTCGCCTTCGGGATGTTGGCTGTCTGTGTGCCGGCACCAGTCTCCCAAGTGGTGTCAGGATTCCAACATCGGTCAAATGACCGCCGGTATACCGTCTGCCGGGATGGTAAATGTATCCTGAGGACAGGTAGTGAGTGTGGAGGGATAGGTGGTTCAGTAAAATGTAACAGCTCAAACTGCGATCATTCACTGATAAATTGATTTATAGCTCTCCCTTTTTAACCATTGCAGTCATAAAAGCAATGTTTTTTAAACTTTTAAATAAAGCTTGTTAGCAATGCATCCCCAGCACACTGTATATGCTGGGAGATGTAGTTCTCAATATGAAAACATTTAATTACTGTATGAACTAGAGATGAGCGGGTTCGGTTTCTCTGAATCCGAACCCGCCAGAACTTCATGTTTTTTTTCACGGGTCCGAGCGACTCGGATCTTCCCGCCTTGCTCGGTTAACCCGAGCGCGCCCGAACGTCATCATGACGCTGTCGGATTCTCGCGAGGCTCGGATTCTATCGCGAGACTCGGATTCTATATAAGGAGCCGCGCGTCGCCGCCATTTTCACACGTGCATTGAGATTGATAGGGAGAGGACGTGGCTGGCGTCCTCTCCATTTAGAATTAGAATAGATTAGAGAGACACTTGATTTACTAATTTTGGGGAGCATTAGGAGTACTCAGTAGTGTACAGTGCAGAGTTTTGCTGATAGTGACCAGTGACCACCACTTTTATTTATAATCCGTTCTCTGCCTGAAAAAAGCGATACACAGCACACAGTGACTCAGTCACATACCATATCTGTGTGCACTGCTCAGGCTCAGGCCAGTGTGCTGCATCATCTATTATCTATATATAATATTATATATATCTGTCTGACTGCTCAGCTCACACAGCTTATAATTGTGGGGGAGACTGGGGAGCACTACTGCAGTGCCAGTTATAGGTTATAGCAGGAGCCAGGAGTACATAATATAATCCGTTCTCTGCCTGAAAAAAGCGATACACAGCACACAGTGACTCAGTCACATACCATATCTGTGTGCACTGCTCAGGCTCAGGCCAGTGTGCTGCATCATCTATTATCTATATATAATATTATATATATCTGTCTGACTGCTCAGCTCACACAGCTTATAATTGTGGGGGAGACTGGGGAGCACTACTGCAGTGCCAGTTATAGGTTATAGCAGGAGCCAGGAGTACATAATATATTATATAGTGAGTGACCACCAGACACACAGTGCAGTTTATTTAATATATCCGTTCTCTGCCTGAAAAAAGCGATACACACAGTGACTCAGTCAGTCACATACCATATCTGTGTGCACTGCTCAGGCTCAAGCCAGTGTGCTGCATCATCTATATATATTATATATCTGTCTGACTGCTCAGCTCACACAGCTTATAATTGTGGGGGAGACTGGGGAGCACTACTGCAGTGCCAGTTATAGGTTATAGCAGGAGCCAGGAGTACATAATATTATATTAAAATTAAACAGTGCACACTTTTGCTGCAGGAGTGCCACTGCCAGTGTGACTAGTGACCAGTGACCTGACCACCAGTATATAATATTAGTAGTATACTATCTCTTTATCAACCAGTCTATATTAGCAGCAGACACAGTACAGTGCGGTAGTTCACGGCTGTGGCTACCTCTGTGTCGGCACTCGGCAGCCCGTCCATAATTGTATATACCACCTAACCGTGGTTTTTTTTTCTTTCTTTATACATACATACTAGTTACGAGTATACTATCTCTTTATCAACCAGTCTATATATTAGCAGCAGACACAGTACAGTGCGGTAGTTCACGGCTGTGGCTACCTCTGTGTCGGCACTCGGCAGCCCGTCCATAATTGTATATACCACCTAACCGTGGTTTTTTTTTCTTTCTTTATACATACATACTAGTTACGAGTATACTATCTCTTTATCAACCAGTCTATATATTAGCAGCAGACACAGTACAGTGCGGTAGTTCACGGCTGTGGCTACCTCTGTGTCGGCACTCGGCAGCCCGTCCATAATTGTATATACCACCTAACCGTGGTTTTTTTTTCTTTCTTTATACATACATACTAGTTACGAGTATACTATCTCTTTATCAACCAGTCTATATTAGCAGCAGACACAGTACAGTGCGGTAGTTCACGGCTGTGGCTACCTCTGTGTCGGCACTTGGCAGCCCGTCCATAATTGTATATACCACCTAACCGTGGTTTTTTTTTCTTTCTTTATACATACATACTAGTTACGAGTATACTATCTCTTTATCAACCAGTCTATATATTAGCAGCAGACACAGTACAGTGCGGTAGTTCACGGCTGTGGCTACCTCTGTGTCGGCACTCGGCAGCCCGTCCATAATTGTATACTAGTATCCAATCCATCCATCTCCATTGTTTACCTGAGGTGCCTTTTAGTTGTGCCTATTAAAATATGGAGAACAAAAATGTTGAGGTTCCAAAATTAGGGAAAGATCAAGATCCACTTCCACCTCGTGCTGAAGCTGCTGCCACTAGTCATGGCCGAGACGATGAAATGCCAGCAACGTCGTCTGCCAAGGCCGATGCCCAATGTCATAGTACAGAGCATGTCAAATCCAAAACACCAAATATCAGTAAAAAAAGGACTCCAAAACCTAAAATAAAATTGTCGGAGGAGAAGCGTAAACTTGCCAATATGCCATTTACCACACGGAGTGGCAAGGAACGGCTGAGGCCCTGGCCTATGTTCATGGCTAGTGGTTCAGCTTCACATGAGGATGGAAGCACTCAGCCTCTCGCTAGAAAAATGAAAAGACTCAAGCTGGCAAAAGCAGCACAGCAAAGAACTGTGCATTCTTCGAAATCCCAAATCCACAAGGAGAGTCCAATTGTGTCGGTTGCGATGCCTGACCTTCCCAACACTGGACGTGAAGAGCATGCGCCTTCCACCATTTGCACGCCCCCTGCAAGTGCTGGAAGGAGCACCCGCAGTCCAATTCCTGATAGTCAGATTGAAGATGTCAGTGTTGAAGTACACCAGGATGAGGAGGATATGGGTGTTGCTGGCGCTGGGGAGGAAATTGACCAGGAGGATTCTGATGGTGAGGTGGTTTGTTTAAGTCAGGCACCCGGGGAGACACCTGTTGTCCGTGGGAGGAATATGGCCGATGACATGCCAGGTGAAAATACCAAAAAAATCAGCTCTTCGGTCAGTTCGGTGTGGAGGTATTTCACCAGAAATGCGGACAACAGGTGTCAAGCCGTGTGTTCCCTTTGTCAAGCTGTAATAAGTAGGGGTAAGGACGTTAACCACCTCGGAACATCCTCCCTTATACGTCACCTGCAGCGCATTCATAATAAGTCAGTGACAAGTTCAAAAACTTTGGGTGACAGCGGAAGCAGTCCACTGACCAGTAAATCCCTTCCTCTTGTAACCAAGCTCACGCAAACCACCCCACCAACTCCCTCAGTGTCAATTTCCTCCTTCCCCAGGAATGCCAATAGTCCTGCAGGCCATGTCACTGGCAATTCTGACGAGTCCTCTCCTGCCTGGGATTCCTCCGATGCATCCTTGCGTGTAACGCCTACTGCTGCTGGCGCTGCTGTTGTTGCCGCTGGGAGTCGATGGTCATCCCAGAGGGGAAGTCGTAAGCCCACTTGTACTACTTCCAGTAAGCAATTGACTGTTCAACAGTCCTTTGCGAGGAAGATGAAATATCACAGCAGTCATCCTACTGCAAAGCGGATAACTGAGGCCTTGGCATCCTGGGTGGTGAGAAACGTGGTTCCGGTATCCATCATTACTGCAGAGCCAACTAGAGACTTGTTGGAGGTACTGTGTCCCCGGTACCAAATACCATCTAGGTTCCATTTCTCTAGGCAGGCGATACCGAAAATGTACACAGACCTCAGAAAAAGAGTCACCAGTGTCCTAAAAAATGCAGCTGTACCCAATGTCCACTTAACCACGGACATGTGGACAAGTGGAGCAGGGCAGGGTCAGGACTATATGACTGTGACAGCCCACTGGGTAGATGTATGGACTCCCGCCGCAAGAACAGCAGCGGCGGCACCAGTAGCAGCATCTCGCAAACGCCAACTCTTTCCTAGGCAGGCTACGCTTTGTATCACCGCTTTCCAGAATACGCACACAGCTGAAAACCTCTTACGGCAACTGAGGAAGATCATCGCGGAATGGCTTACCCCAATTGGACTCTCCTGTGGATTTGTGGCATCGGACAACGCCAGCAATATTGTGTGTGCATTAAATCTGGGCCAATTCCAGCACGTCCCATGTTTTGCACATACCTTGAATTTGGTGGTGCAGAATTTTTTAAAAAACGACAGGGGCGTGCAAGAGATGCTGTCGGTGGCCAGAAGAATTGCGGGACACTTTCGGCGTACAGGCACCACGTACAGAAAACTGGAGCACCACCAAAAACTACTGAACCTGCCCTGCCATCATCTGAAGCAAGAAGTGGTAACGAGGTGGAATTCAACCCTCTATATGCTTCAGAGGTTGGAGGAGCAGCAAAAGGCCATTCAAGCCTATACAATTGAGCACGATATAGTAGGTGGAATGCACCTGTCTCAAGTGCAGTGGAGAATGATTTCAACGTTGTGCAAGGTTCTGATGCCCTTTGAACTTGCCACACGTGAAGTCAGTTCAGACACTGCCAGCCTGAGTCAGGTCATTCCCCTCATCAGGCTTTTGCAGAAGAAGCTGGAGGCATTGAAGGAGGAGCTAACACGGAGCGATTCCGCTAGGCATGTGGGACTTGTGGATGCAGCCCTTAATTTGCTTAACAAGGATTCACGGGTGGTCAATCTGTTGAAATCAGAGCACTACATTTTGGCCACCGTGCTCGATCCTAGATTTAAAGCCTACCTTGGATCTCTCTTTCCGGCAGACACAGGTCTGCTGGGGTTGAAAGACCTGCTGGTGACAAAATTGTCAAGTCAAGCGGAACGCGACCTGTCAACATCTCCTCCTTCACATTCTCCCGCAACTGGGGGTGCGAGGAAAAGGCTCAGAATTCCGAGCCCACCCACTGGCGGTGATGCAGGGCAGTCTGGAGCGACTGCTGATGCTGACATCTGGTCCGGACTGAAGGACCTGACAACGATTACGGACATGTCGTCTACTGTCACTGCATATGATTCTCTCAACATTGATAGAATGGTGGAGGATTATATGAGTGACCGCATCCAAGTAGGCACGTCACACAGTCCGTACTTATACTGGCAGGAAAAAGAGGCAATTTGGAGGCCCTTGCACAAACTGGCTTTATTCTACCTAAGTTGCCCTCCCACAAGTGTGTACTCCGAAAGAGTGTTTAGTGCCGCCGCTCACCTTGTCAGCAATCGGCGTACGAGGTTACATCCAGAAAATGTGGAGAAGATGATGTTCATTAAAATGAATTATAATCAATTCCTCCGCGGAGACATTGACCAGCAGCAATTGCCTCCACAAAGTACACAGGGAGCTGAGATGGTGGATTCCAGTGGGGACGAATTGATAATCTGTGAGGAGGGGGATGTACACGGTGATATATCGGAGGGTGAAGATGAGGTGGACATCTTGCCTCTGTAGAGCCAGTTTGTGCAAGGAGAGATTAATTGCTTCTTTTTTGGGGGGGGTCCAAACCAACCCGTCATATCAGTCACAGTCGTGTGGCAGACCCTGTCACTGAAATGATGGGTTGGTTAAAGTGTGCATGTCCTGTTTTGTTTATACAACATAAGGGTGGGTGGGAGGGCCCAAGGACAATTCCATCTTGCACCTCTTTTTTCTTTTCTTTTTCTTTGCATCATGTGCTGATTGGGGAGGGTTTTTTGGAAGGGACATCCTGCGTGACACTGCAGTGCCACTCCTAGATGGGCCCGGTGTTTGTGTCGGCCACTAGGGTCGCTAATCTTACTCACACAGTCAGCTACCTCATTGCGCCTCTTTTTTTCTTTGCGTCATGTGCTGTTTGGGGAGGGTTTTTTGGAAGGGACATCCTGCGTGACACTGCAGTGCCACTCCTAGATGGGCCCGGTGTTTGTGTCGGCCACTAGGGTCGCTAATCTTACTCACACAGCTACCTCATTGCGCCTCTTTTTTTCTTTGCGTCATGTGCTGTTTGGGGAGGGTTTTTTGGAAGGGACATCCTGCGTGACACTGCAGTGCCACTCCTAGATGGGCCCGGTGTTTGTGTCGGCCACTAGGGTCGCTAATCTTACTCACACAGCTACCTCATTGCGCCTCTTTTTTTCTTTGCGTCATGTGCTGTTTGGGGAGGGTTTTTTGGAAGGGACATCCTGCGTGACACTGCAGTGCCACTCCTAGATGGGCCCGGTGTTTGTGTCGGCCACTAGGGTCGCTAATCTTACTCACACAGTCAGCTACCTCATTGCGCCTCTTTTTTTCTTTGCGTCATGTGCTGTTTGGGGAGGGTTTTTTGGAAGGGCCATCCTGCGTGACACTGCAGTGCCACTCCTAGATGGGCCCGGTGTTTGTGTCGGCCACTAGGGTCGCTAATCTTACTCACACAGCTACCTCATTGCGCCTCTTTTTTTCTTTGCGTCATGTGCTGTTTGGGGAGGGTTTTTTGGAAGGGCCATCCTGCGTGACACTGCAGTGCCACTCCTAGATGGGCCCGGTGTTTGTGTCGGCCACTAGGGTCGCTAATCTTACTCACACAGCTACCTCATTGCGCCTCTTTTTTTCTTTGCGTCATGTGCTGTTTGGGGAGGGTTTTTTGGAAGGGACATCCTGCGTGACACTGCAGTGCCACTCCTAGATGGGCCCGGTGTTTGTGTCGGCCACTAGGGTCGCTTATCTTACTCACACAGCGACCTCGGTGCAAATTTTAGGACTAAAAATAATATTGTGAGGTGTGAGGTATTCAGAATAGACTGAAAATGAGTGTAAATTATGGTTTTTGAGGTTAATAATACTTTGGGATCAAAATGACCCCCAAATTCTATGATTTAAGCTGTTTTTTAGTGTTTTTGGAAAAAAACACCCGAATCCAAAACACACCCGAATCCGACAAAAAAAATTCGGTGAGGTTTTGCCAAAACGCGGTCGAACCCAAAACACGGCCGCGGAACCGAACCCAAAACCAAAACACAAAACCCGAAAAATTTCAGGCGCTCATCTCTAGTATGAACTCTAATTCCCCAACTGAAACCTCTCACAAACACACACTCCTAAATCTAGTACACACACACACACATTTCCCCAGTACTGACAACTCTCATCACTTCCACACACTGACAACTCCCTCCTGCTCCTCTCCCCACTGACACTGACAGCTCCCTCACAGTCACACACATCCTCCACCCCCCCACACACACACACTGATAGCACACATGCACAAATCCCCCCCTCCTCGACACTAACTGTCACGGACTGCTTGGGCAGCAGGGGGCAGGCTCTGACTTAAAGTGCTGAAATTCAACAGCTCTCTCGAACTTGCAAGGCATGGCTGTGCAGCTGTCTCCAGCCATCTCCTTGCCCACTGTGTAATTTGTGGCGTTCTCTGATGTTCCCCGCTCTGCCTCTACAACCGGCACATAATGTACAGCAGTGGTGACTCCTGAGTATGGGCCTGGAGAACTCCGCCTACCGGGGGGTAGGGATTAATAATTTCAAAGGGGCAGAGCTAGGAGTGAAGCAGTGGACAGCAGTTGAGGGGCGTTTCAAACTGTAACAGGGTTGGGACAATTTCAGTATCCTTCCCTCACCGTCTAATTGGTCAGTCCCACGCTGATTGCCATAGCGCCCTTTCGAGACTGCAGAACTCTATCCCTTAGCCACGGTTGGCACAGCTGGATGGTGCCCCTGGCAAGTGCCATCCTGGCCAAGGGGTAGATACGCCCCTGAGGGTCAGGGCCAGCAACAGAAATCTCGGGGCCCAGTGCACTGATATCTCTGGGGCCCCCTCAACCCCCCTTAACTTGGCAGAGGGATCTTTAAAAAAAATGGAGCCTTTGACTCGGACCGTCAGTGAGGCCGGCAGGTGGTTTTCATACTGGGCTATCCAGCTCTTCGGTGGCGGTGGCAGGGACATTCAGAAAAGGGCCAGCACAGCAACATGCATAATAATGGCAATACAGTATGGACCACAGGGACTGGACAAAGTGATGGGGTAAAAGGAGGGGGGAGGGTTTAGTTGGCCTGTTAATTGTTTTCCTGCTTAAATTGAGCAGTTGGTGGATACACTTTAAAAAGCAATATTGGCACTGTGGCCCCATTATTTCTGTTCTTAATACTTGGAGCCCTGAACAAGTGTCCCCTTTGTCCCCCCTGTCACCGGGCCTGTTCAGGCGTTACCTATGGAGAAGCTGCGACATGACATCCTAGGACACGATACTGCACCATGCATCACCATTATATTTCAGTGTGCCTTGTCAATATTTAAATCTTGTTCTGTGTGACGCGAGTTGTAAATGGTTGAATATCTCTGTGCTACAGTATCGTCACCATGTAGTTATAACAACACCGCAAAACCACCAAAAGACGTGTTTTGGTAGAGGGACTGCTGGAGGGGCCCATTGGGGCCCCCAGTTTGCTGCCCCACCCCAGTATACCTGTGCTGTAGCCAGTGGAAGAGGCACTATCTTCCCGGTGATCTCTTCGGGAAGATGGTGCCGCACATAGAAAGCAAAGACTCTGGCTGCACTCTCCTGCCCTCGCTCTAAGCAAGGTGATCGGGCCACAAAAGGACCCCTGCCGGACCCCGGCCTGTGGGCCACAAAAGGATGCATTGGGGGCGGCATGCGGCCCATGGGTTTGACACCCCTGCCCTAGAGTATCAAAATTTGTTTCACGGCACCCCTAGGCCAAAGTTTTTTTTATTGAGAAATTCAGAAAAAAATATAAAATTAAGTAAATTGTGTTTATAGCATGTCATCCTCAGGTTCAGTTATGTTGTGAGGGAATGGTTTTGCCAATTTAATAAAGTATAAATAATTTTAATTGGTCCTGGACCACCAAACTATGCTACCAGTGCAAGAACCCCAGTTTGGAAACTACTGCCATAAAATAAACCTTTTTTGTTTTTTTTAAACTACATGTAATACACCTTAGATCTCAGTTCCTAAAAGGTTTTAAACCCTTGCATACAGTAAACTACACATATTTAAAAATCCTACACCGGGCACAAGTGCTCACGGGCCAATTTCATGGCAGTCTCGGATAGGAGGGCATTGTGGATTCACCAAGGGAATGCTGATGCTGACTCCAAGAAGAAAGGGAGTCTCTTCCCTATGAAGGTGAAGCTTTGTTTGGCGACGGCCTAGTTAATTTGATCTCGGCAGCTCCCGCAGGTAAGTCATCCTTCTTGCCCTATGTTCCCTCTCAACGGATGAAGACGCATCATTATCTGACGCAGTCATTTCGGCCCAATAGATATGCAAGAAGTTAAGATTCCCCTTTCTTTGCAGGTAGAGGAAGGAAAAGAGGGAAGAGGTCTGTAGCCTCTTCAAGATCGCAGGAGCAGAGATCGTCCTCTGCTTCTGCCAAATCCACTGCATGACGCTGGGGCTCTCTTGCAGGAGCCCGCACCAGTGGGGGGCACGTCTAAAACTCTTCAGTCAGTTCTAGATTCATTCGGACCTGGACTCGTGGGTTTTACAAATAGTGTCCCAAGGGTACAAACTGGGGTTTCAAGACGTTCCCCCTCACCGATTGTTCAAATCAGCCTTAGTCAGCAGGGAGAAGGTTTTTATTCAAGCCTCTTCGTGGTCCAGAAGCCGGACGGCTCAGTCAGACCAATCTTAAATCTGAAATCCCTTAATTTCTACCTAAAGAAATTCAATTTCAAGATGGAATCTCTCAGGGTAGTGACCTCCAGTCCGGGGGATAAAGGAGATTTCATGGTTTTGGTAGACATAAAGGATGCCTACTTATATGTTCCCATTTAGCCACTGCATCAAGCTACCTGAGGTTTGCAATTCAGGATTGTCATTACCAATTTCAGACGTTGCCGTTTGGTCTGTCCACGGCTCCGAGGATTTTCACCAGGGTGATGGCGGAAATGATGGTCCTCCTTCGCAAGCAAGGAGTCACAATTATCCCGTACTTGGATGATCTCCTGATAAAGGCGAGATCCAGGGACCAGTTGGTGCAAAACATCTACTCTCCCTGACAGTTCTTCAACAACATGGTTGGCTCCTAAACTTGCCAAAATCGCAGTAGGTCCCAATGACGCGGTTGTTGTTTTTGGGAGTGATACTGGACACAGAAGAGGTTTTCTTCTAGTGGAAAGGCTCTGGAGATCCAGAGTCTGGTCAAACAAATTCTGAAACCAGCAAGAGTGTTAATCCATCAATGCATTCAGTTGCTGGGGAAGATGGTTGCGGCCTACGAGGCCATTCAGTTTGGCAGGTTCCATGCCAGAGTGTTCCAGTGGGACCTGTTGGACAAGTGGTCCGGATCCCACCTACACATGCACCGGAGGATAATCCTGTCTTCCAAGACAAGAATCTCACTCCATTGGTGGCTGCACAGTTCTCACCACCTAGAGGGGCGATGGTTCGGGATCCAGGACGGGATCCTAGGGACCACGGATGCAACCCTCCGAGGCTGGAGAGCAGTCACACAGGGAGAAAACATCCAAGGAAGATGATCAAGTCTTCCTTGGATGTTTTCATCTCCACATAAATGTTCTGGAGTTAAGGGCCATTTAATAACTGCAGACACAGTACGCACTGGGACGGGTGCCCAGCATCCTCTACGGACTAAGAGAAAAGGATTTACCGGTAGGTATTAAAATCCTATTTTCTCTAACGTCCTAGAGGATGCTGGGGACTCCGTAAGGACCATGGGGATAGACGGGCTCCGCAGGAGACATGGGCACTTTAAGAAAGACTTTAGTTCTGGGTGTGCACTGGCTCCTCCCTCTATGCCCCTCCTCCAGACCTCAGTTTGATACTGTACCCAGTGGAGACTGGGTGCTTTTCAGGAGCTCTCCTGAGCTTTCTGACAGAAAGTATTTTGTTAGGTTTTTAATTTTCAGGGAGCACTGCTGGCAACAGACTCCCTCATCGAGGGACTGAGGGGAGAGAAGCAGTCCTACTATCTGAGTTGCAAGGTCCTGCTTCTTAGGCTACTGGACACCATTAGCTCCAGTGGGATTGGTACGTAGGATCTCACCCTCGCCGTCCGTCCCAGAGCCGCGCCGCCGTCCCCCTCGCAGAGCCGGAAGATAGAAGCCGGGTGAGTATGAGAAGAAAAGAAGACTTCAGAGGCGGCAGAAGACTTCATGATCTTCACTGAGGTAACGCACAGCACTGCAGCTGTGCGCCTTTGCTCCCATACACCTCACATACTCCGGTCACTGTAAGGGTGCAGGGCGCAGGGGGGGCGCCCTGGGCAGCAATATAAACCTCTTTCGCAAAAATATAACATATATACAGCTGGGCACTTTATATATGTATAAGCCCCCACCAATTTTACAGTTTAAGCGGGACAGAAGCCCGCCTCCGAGGGGGCGGGGCTACTACCTCAGCACTCACCAGCGCCATTTTTTCTCCACAGCACCGCTGAGAGGAAGCTCCCCAGACTCTACCCTGCTTATACCACGTTAGACAAGAGGGTTGAAAAGAGGGGGGGGGGGCACATAATTCGCAAATTACATACAGCAGCACTACTGGGCAAACATTAAGTTACTGTTTTATTCCTGGGTTATATAGCGCTGGGGGGTGTGCTGACATACTCTCTCTCTGTCTCTCCAAAGGGCCTTGTGGGGAAACTGTCTTCAGAAAAAGCATTCCCTGTGTGTGTAGTGTGTCGGTACACGTGTGTCGACATGTCTGAGGAAGAAGGCTATATTAGAGAGGAGCGGGAGCAAATGAATGTGGTGTCTCCGCCGACAGCTGATTGGATGGATATGTGGAATGTTTTAAATGCTAGTGTAAACTCATTGCACAAAAGATTAGACAAGGCAGAAGCTTTGGGACAGTCAGGATTTAAACCCATGCCTGATCCTATGTTGCAGGGACTGTCAGGGTCTCATAAGCGCCCACTATCCCAGATTGTTGACACAGATACCGACACGGATTCTGACTCCAGTGTCGATTACGATGATGCAAAGTTACAGCCAAAATTGGCAAAATCCATTCGATTTATGATTATGGCAATAAAAGATGTTTTGCACATCACAGAGGAACCCCCTGTCGCTGACAAGAGGGTACATATGTACAAGGGAAAGAAGCCTGAGGTAACCTTTCCCCCCTCACACGAGCTGAACGAGTTATGTGAAAAAGCTTGGGAATCTCCAGATAAAAGACTGCAGATTTCCAAAAGGATTCTTATGGCGTATCCTTTCCCATCAACGGATAGGTTACGATGGGAATCCTCCCCTAGGGTGGACAAAGCATTAACACGCTTATCCAAGAAGGTAGCCCTCCCGTCCCAGGATACGGCTACCCTCAAAGAGTGTGCTGACCGCAAACAGGAGATTACCCTGAAGTCCATTTATACAAATTCAGGTACCTTACTCAGACTGGCAATTGCGTCGGCCTGGGTGTGTAGTGCTGTAGCGGCATGGACAAATACCTTATCTGAGGGGATGGATAGCCTAGACAAGGATACTATTTTATTGACCCTGGGGCATATAAGAGATGCTGTCCTATATATGTGTGTATGCAAACTACAGGTGGTGCTGCAGGGCCCACACCCTTTTACTTGTCTTGTAGAGCAGCTCTGAAGCTGTTACAGTGCCCAGCTGCTGCAAGAAATCAGCTTGAATGCTTCAGGGGCTTGGGCATGGCCAACATGAGCCCCACACCGAAGGAGGGTGGGGGTGTTTAATGCAAACTTGGGGTTATCCAAGCGCCGCAAAAGGCCGCCATGCCCTGCATGCCCCTTTTCTCTTTTCATATACAGATGAGGGTTCCAGCCAACTTTGGCCCACTGCTTGGATGACATCACCGTATGCAAATCCGTCTGCTGCAGAACTTCCCCCAGGAATGCTTGCAATAGTTGTTGCATATGGTTTAATGTCTGAGGGTGCTTCAGTATTAGGCAGCCTTCTGCCCTCCCATGTTCATATGAAAAGATGTGGTCTCCCTGCAGTTGTTGTCCCCAGACGAGAGTTCCCTTGTGCTTCCTCAGTTAAATCTCCTTAACTTGACGGGGGGGTGCCCGAGCAGCCGCCCTCCCCAGCCCTATCCCAACACATACTTATCTTGCATATGAGATCTCTTGATCATGAAGATAGTGCTCACAGGTTGAGGTTCATCCTGGCCCCGCTCCCCGCTGGAGATCGCTGATGGGGACAGCAGCGGGGCTTCAGCAGAAGGGTGAGTATGTGTGGCCAGAGACCTCCCTTCCCATGTGCAGGCCTGCAGAGTCTGCCGCGCAGGATGGGGCATGTGGCACTCTCCCTCCCAGGGGCTCTTCCAGATGTAGCTCCTCAGCAGTATTTTTCCCGGGCTGCGCGGCGCTCTCCCCGACTGGCATCCGCCCTGGAACACTGCCTTCCTCAACGCAACATCAGCAGGGGGCCCTGGCCTCATCACCATCCCAGGTCTTTCTCATGTATGTATCATGTATGTGTGTGTGATATATGTATGAATCATATATGTTTGTGATATATATATATATATATATTCCATAGACAAAAAACCTTACGGTTTCACATGTCCCATTAAGGCTTCTTAGACATGATCGAAATTTCAGAAACCTGTTGTAACTCTTCCACTCAAACTCCAAAAAGCAATGAAATTCCGATCATTAAGGCTGACGCCTTAATGGACGTGTTCCTTGCGCAATACAGATATGGTATGCCATCACAGCCTGTGGGTAAGTGCAGATTCAGCACTCTCACAGAGTGAGATTGCTGTCACTCACACAATGGTGGAGCTGCTAATTCACAGATTTGTGTGCTCATTGGAATACACACATGCAGTCTATGCAACTGAAGGTCTGAGCAGTTTTGTGGTGCTCCCATCCCACACAGTGCCCACAACCATCCCATTCAGTCAACACAACAAAGCCACCTTGTTACAACATCCTTCTAACTCCATACATCCATCTCACTTAGTATACACATTTAGCTCCCTCAAACATCTTGGTTAATTGCTAAACTATAATACCCCATCTACGGTCTATGCATCTACACTTACTTCCCCTATACACCCCCATGCTGCCCGGTCTTCCCCAATCCCTACTGCTGTGTTCTCCCATCTGTGCTAGTCTGTACTAACTTATCTGTACCATCTGTCTTTCCCCACCTGTGCATTGTCTGTACCACCGTTTCCTTCTCTCTGTGCTGCTCAGTGTTTCCTTCTTCAACGTCACTCTGCCTCCTCCAGTACATGGCACACTGTCTTCTCTCCCATCTGCACCAGTTTTCTACCCATCCATGCCAGTGTTTTCAACCCATCTGCACCATTTCCCCCATCTGCACCGCTCTGTCTCCCTTCCCATACTTGCTGCTTAATCTACCCCTTATCCACACCACTCTTACCCTATTCATGTAGCTGACATCCTGAAGGTAAATTTAGTGGATCCTGCGCTCTTGGCAGGGGGATAACCGCCACAGCCCACCCCCCAGTGGTCCGGAAACGCCTCCGTTGTGCAGACCATGCCCTGCCAATGGCATTCTAACGCTGTTTGCACGCCCCCCTCCTTCCCCAAACCACCTCTGCCTATCAATCAGGCAGGGTGATAGCATCTCACTGGGCTCCTGGGGTACGCACGCGCAGTGCGGCCATTGCACGTGCGCACCTCACAAACTAATTCAGACTGCAATCGCTGCTGCTGCTGCGGTCTGAATTACCCCGTGTTTCTCTGTCCCCCCCATTAGTGCTGCTTAGTGTTCCCTCTATCCACACACTTCTGTTCCCCCCATCCACACCGCTCTCCTCCCTCCAATCAACAACACTCTTACCTCATCTGAGCAGCGTTGTCTTCCGCTCAGACCTTCAGTTGCATAGACTGCATGTGTGTATTCCAATGAGCACACAAATCTGTGAATTAGCAGCTCCACCATTGTGTGAGTGACAGCAATCTCACTCTGTGAGAGTGCTGAATCTGCACTTACCCACAGGCTGTGATGGCATACCATATCTGTATTGCGCAAGGAACACGTCCATTAAGGCGTCAGCCTTAATGATCGGAATTTCATTGCTTTTTGGAGTTTGAGTGGAAGAGTTACAACAGGCTTCTGAAATTTGGATCATGTCTAAGAAGCCTTAATGGGACATGTGAAACCGTAAGGTTTTTTGTCTATGGAATTTCATCGCTTTTTTTACATTTATTTTTTTTATTCAGAAATGTAAAATTTCACTGTAAGAATAAACATTTGATTTTTTAAATGTTTAATGAAAATGTTCGTATAACATCACTGTTCTGTGCAAAATTATTTTATTAACCAAACCAAATTGTTTAAGGTCCGTACACACTTAACGATTTAATGAGCGACGTCGCTCATTTTATCGTTAAGTGTGTATGCAGCCAGCGACAAACGATGCGCGGCCCCGCGGGTCGGCAACAATCTTCGCTGTCGGTAGGGCATGCAGGAAGGATGTGGACTGTCGTCCACGACCTTCATGCAGGGCTGGCGGGGGCGTGACGTCACTGAGCGATATGAGCGGTCATATCGCTCAGTGTGTACAGTCGGCCGCCGGCCGGCCCGGGAGGGGAAACATTAGACGATGTAGCTCACAGAGCGACATCGTTTAATGTGTACGGGCCTTTAGACTTTGGTCAAAATATTTTGCTGCCTTTGCAGCTGATGCAGGGAGGGGGGTAGGCGGCAGCAGCCTGTAACTGAGGCTGGAGGTAGGCGTGAAATGCATTGCTTGTACGTGTGAGTGCGTGGTGTCAGGTGCTGCGCGTGTATATGTGTGTGTGTGTCAGGTGCTGCCTGTGTATGTGTGTGTGTCAGCTCCTGTGTGTATGTGTGTGTCAGGTGCTGCGTGTATATATGAGTGTGTCTGATGGTGCGTGTGTATGCGTCAGCTGCCGCACGTGTGTGTGTGTGTGTGTCAGGTGTGGCGGGTGTATATGTGTGTGAGTATCAGGTGCTCCGCGTGTGTACAAGTGTATGTCTGGTGCTGTGCATGAATACGTATGTCTGTGTCAGGTGATGCGCGTGTACATGAGTGTGCGTCAGGTGCTGCGCGTGTACATGAGTGTGCATTAAGTGCTGCGCGTGTACATGAGTGTGCGTCAGGTGCTGCGTGTGTACATGAGTGTGCGTCAGGTGCTGCGCGTGTACATGTGTGTGCGTCAGGTGCTGCGCGTGTACATGTGTGTGCCTCAGGTGCTGCACGTGTCTATGTGTGTGTGAGTAAGGCACTGCGTGTGTATGTGTGTGTCTGATGGTGTGCGTGTATATGTATGTGTCAGGTGCTGCGTGTATATGCATGTGTCAGGTGCTGCGTGTATATGCATGTGTCAGGTGCTGCGTGTATATGCATGTGTCAGGTGCTGCGTGTATATGCATGTGTCAGGTGCTGCGTGTATATGCATGTGTCAGGTGCTGCGTGTATATGCATGTGTCAGGTGCTGCGTGTATATGCATGTGTCAGGTGCTGCATGTTTATTTTATTGTGTCTGATGGTACGTGTGTGTGTCAGGTGCCGCACGTGTATATGTGTGTGTGTCAGGTGTTGCGCGTGTATGTGTGGGTCAGGTGCTGCATGTTTATTTTATTGTGTCTGATGCTACGTGTGTGTGTGTGTGTGTCAGGTGCCGCACGTGTATGTGTGTGTGTCAGGTGTTGCGCGTGTATGTGTGGGTCAGGTGCTGCATGTTTATTTTATTGTGTCTGATGCTACGTGTGTGTGTGTGTCAGGTGCCGCACGTGTATGTGTGTGTGTCAGGTGTTGCGCGTGTATGTGTGTGTCAGGTGCCGCGCGTGTATGTGTGTGTCAGGTGCCGTTCCCCTTCTTCCCATCCCAGCTCTCTCTGTAGAATACAGCTCTGCACCCAGAGAGAGGGAAAGACTAGGGGGCTGATCACTGCACTGCTCACTTTTTGGTCATGAGTTCGGCCTCCTGTTTCTTCCAGTGCTGTGTTCCTGCAGCCTAGCCCTCCCTGTTGTGCCAGAGAATCAGCCCTTCCTTCCCCTGACAGAGAGAGAGAGCCCGAGGCAGAGACACTCTTCCCGTAGCTGGCCTACCCCCAGTACTTCAGCACTGGCCATGCGGCAGTCAACAAAGGAGACCAGCAGGGGGTTCTGGCAGCATCAGCTGTGGCCGCAGCTGGATCGGGGAGGCCTGCAGTGTCTGAGGTGGGCAACACTTCCTCCGCCGCTGTCACCTTCCCCTGCCGGAGAGAAAGCCAGAGACATACCCTTCCCGCAGCTGGGATACCCCTAGTACCTCAGCGCTGGACAGGCAGAAGTCTATGGAGGGGACCGGCAGGGGTTTCGGGCCGCAGCAGTAGCAGCGGCCGCAGTCAGATCAGGGAGGCCTGCAGGGTCAGAACTGGGCAGCACTTCCACCAACACTGTCACCTCTGTGCTGGGCATGTACACCAGTCCGTACGGACGGAGGTGTCCACAACAGGCAGCAGTATAATGAGTCAGACAAACTCATTACACGCTGCCCACTGCTGCGCCGCATGCCCTCGATGGAGGAAGCCTAGATGCGGTCCCCAGCGGCAGCGAGGGAGAAGGGTGATCACATCACCCTTCAACCCGGCACCTCACAATCAGCTGGGGATCTGCAGTAGCTTCATCTCTCTCTTCCTCTCCCTCTCTGACAGCACAGCAGCCCCTCTGGGTCCCATGTAGCTCTGCCCCCCTGCTCACAGTTCACTCGGCCTCTCCTGATTAAAAAGAAAATAAGAGCCTGACCTGCTGCTCAGATGCGAGGAGGGGACGGGCGGTAGGTCCTCTGTGAGTACACTACACAGTCAAAATTAACTCTGACTCCTCACAACAGTGTGGACTGCAGGCGACGTCAGATGCCAATTTGGGTGTGCTTGCCGCACTACCTGCCCATCAAGCCCAACGTGGCATTTTGTATTAGGAACCCTATAACAGCATTCCGACATCCCTCCCTATGACGCTGCCATCCATACACTGCCGCTCTCATACATCCGTACACCGCCACTCTCATACATCCGCACACTGCCGCTCTCACACAACTGTACACTGTTGCTCTCATACATCCATACACTGCCGCTCTCATACATCCATACAACCCCGCTCTCATACATCCATACAACCCCGCTCTCATACATCCGTACAACCCCGCACTCTTACAGCCGTACTCTTACAGCCGTACTCTTACAGCCGTACTCTTACAGCCGTACTCTTACAGCCGCACACCGCCGCACGCATACAGCCGCACACCATCGCACTCATACAGCCGCACACCGACGCAGTTATACAGCCGTACATTGCCGCTCTCATACATCCGCACACTGCCGCTCTCATACATCCGCACACTGCCGCTCACATCTATACATACATAGCCTCCATACATCTACACATCCAATCCCCGCGCAAGGGAACACTGAAATCACTATCACTTTTCCCCGGGGTGTGACCACAGCCAGCCACTACTCCGGCCACCTTCTTGTGACACCAAAATGCATCTTACCTATCATCAGGGTGGTGCTGCTGCTGGGGGCAGGTTGCTGCCTCAGTCTCCTAGTTGGTGCTGCGATTGGAGGGGGTACTGCTTCCCTGTGCTGCCACTGTCTCCCGGATCATCGTGCCGCTGGCTGAATTGCAGCTTGACGCTACTGCTGCCGGGAGTAACAGCTTCCTGACTGTTGTTGCTGGTGGCTGCCTACTGCTCATTGCCGCCGGAACACTGACCGGCTCGGCAGTGATGCTGGGGGAGGAGTAGTGGCGGTGGGGTGGTGCCTGCTCCCTTCCCTCGAGCATGCCGCAGTGTAAAAAAATAAATAATAGAGAGCATACCAGGGTGAGTCTGTATGGATCACAGTGATTACACGGGGCACAGCATAAGGACACCTTGCTGTGAGGGGCTCTGCCCACACAGATTGCTGCACCCTCTCTGATGTCAGCCGCTGCCCTCTCGTTCTCTGGGCGGCCAGTTCCAGTGTGAGGTAGGAGAGGAAGAGAACACACAGGTGTTAGGCGCCGTGGTCCGCGATGTCCTCGCGGCCCGGCGCCTAGCAACTAGGGACGCCGAGCGTGCTAGCCGCCGGCTCCCTAGCAACGCTAGGACGCCGGGCGCGCTGAGCCGCCTGGACCCTAGCAACGGGGACGCCACGGACGGACTGCGCTCCCCTTGCAGGGTCAATCAAGTGAACTACACACACACACTTGTCTTCTGGTCGTGCAGCAAGGCAGCTGCACGGCATTGTGCTAATCAGGCTCTGAACTTCTGATTGAAGGACTCCCTGCTAAATACCTTCTCAGTGCTTCACACAGACGCCGGTAATAGCTTCCTGCATGCTGCTTTGGTTTGCTGACGTCTGTTCCAGTTCTGCTGTGTCCGGTCATTCCTGTCCTCAGAGTTCCTGAATCTTAGTGTTGTCATCTCTTCCCAAGGAGTCTTCCAGTCCTCATTTACCCGCAACAGTCGCTAGAGGATCTCGTGTGGTTTTCGTGAGTGGCGGCTCTGCCGCGTGCTGCGGCCTAGGCCGCTTTATTTTGTATTCTGTGTTGGTGCATTTGCGGAGGTTTACGCTCCCACACTCCTCTCCGGAACTCGCCGGTGCCGGGTAGAAGAGTGGACAAGTGGGTATTTTGGTTGTCCTTTTCCCTGGCGGTTTTCCGCACATACTCTAGTTTAAAGTTAGTTTTGAGCCCCTGGCTTTGTTGTTTAGTAGAGGGCCCCTTGTTATCACCCTGTCTCGGATTTCTCTTTGTCTCCCATTAAGACCTGAGGGGGCATCGGAGTTGGGCAGACGTAATCCGCCCTTCAAACGCGGCTGCCATGGGCCCAAGCAACCATAGTCTCGCAAGAGATTTCTGACAGCACGGGCGAGACAACGGAGATAGGGCGCCAGGGGCTATTCCCGTTCCCACTCCCTTTCCAAGCATTACGTTCCAGTACTCAGGTCCTTGCTATAAGATATCCCCAGACCAGAGTATTGGAATCATAACAGGAGAGCAGCCCTGATATATAACAGAGGTGGAAGTTCTATAGGCAGCAGAGACGGAGACCAGCCAGCCAGTCTCCCAGTGCCCTGATCACTACACGCCGCCAGCACAGCATTACAGGAGGGTCCTATAGTGCTGCCCTGAGCTAACAGGTGTGTGTACCAGTGTGCTGCGCCCTGGTGTCTCTGAGAGGGGTGAGGTCACCGTGCCGCTTTAGTATATGGCTTTTCCTTAGTACTGTAAGTTACAGCCCTGCACTAGTAGTGGCAACTCTGCCCTATGTGAACCTGTGAGGTTATTTTCCTATTTACAGAATAACCGGGGAGAAGGCGGCCATATTGCGGCTCTCAAGAGAAGGCACTCTAGTACACCCCCTGCTGGCGGCCACTGCGCAGGTGCAACAAATTGAAATGCCCGATCTCTATAATGGGGCATATTTCTCTTAATTAAAATAAACCTGTAACTTTCTGAAAAACCACAACCCCAAAAGGCACTTCACAGGGACATGCTCTATCTAATAAAACAAACCCCAAGTCATATATATATATATATATATATATATATATATATATATATAAAATAAGATTTTACTCACCGGTAAATCTATTTCTCGTAGTCCGTAGTGGATGCTGGGACTCCGTAAGGACCATGGGGAATAGCGGCTCCGCAGGAGACTTGGCACAACTAAAGAGAGCTTTAGGACTACCTGGTGTGCACTGGCTCCTCCCCCTATGACCCTCCTCCAGACCTCAGTTAGGATACTGTGCCCGGAAGAGCTGACACTAAGGAAGGATTTTGAATCCCGGGTAAGACTCATACCAGCCACACCAATCACACCGTACAACTCGTGATATTATACCCAGTTAACAGTATGACAACAACGGAGCCTCTGCACAGATGGCTCTCAACAATAACCCTTTTGTTAACAATAACTATGTACAAGTACTTGGGATGGGCGCCCAGCATCCACTACGGACTACGAGAAATAGATTTACCGGTGAGTAAAATCTTATTTTCTCTGACGTCCTAAGTGGATGCTGGGACTCCGTAAGGACCATGGGGATTATATCAAAGCTCCCAAACGGGAGGGAGAGTGCGGATGACTCTGCAGCACCGAATGAGCGAACTCTAGGTCCTCCTCAGCCAGGGTGTCAAACTTGTAAAATCTTGCAAATGTGTTTGACCCCGACCAAGTAGCAGCTCGGCAAAGTTGTAAAGCAAAGACCCCTCGGGCAGCCGCCCAAGAAGAGCCCACCTTCCTCGTGGAATGGGCTTTTACTGATCTAGAATGCGGCAGTCCCGCCGCAGAATGACAGTCCTGTACCACAAATCTGAGGTACTCCTGGTGAGGAGAGTAAATGGGGACATGCAGGTAAGCATCCTTGATGTCCAGTGATACCATGTAATCCCCTTCCTCCAGGCTTGAGATAACCGCCCTGAGCGATTCCATCTTGAACTTGAACCGTTTTATATACGTGTTCAAAGATTTCAAATTTAAAATGGGTCTCACCGAACCGTCCGGTTTCGGTACCACAAACATTGTGGAATAGTAACCCCTTCCTTGTTGAAGGAGGGGTACCTTGACTATCACCTGCTGCAAATACAGCTTGTGAATTTGCCTCTATCACAGCCTCCCTGTCCAAGGGAGATGTTGGCAAGGCAGATTTTAGGAAACGGCGAGGGGGAGACGTCTCGAATTCCAGCTTGAATCCCTGAGACACTACTTGTAGAATCCAGGGATCCACCTGTGAGCAAGCCCACTGATTGCTGAAGCACTTGAGACGGGCCCCCACCGCACCTGGCTCCACCAGTGGAGCCCCAGCGTCATGCTGTGGACTTAGCGGAAGCGGGGGAGGACTTTTGTTCCTGGGAACTGGCTGTATATATATATATATATATATGCACACACACTCATGTATATACATGTATACACAAATACACGTATGTACATGTTTATGTATGTATAATACACTGAGTACATTATATTTATGAATTAATTGCTTCCCGATTCTGCAGCAGCATCATCAGCACCATCAGTGTTACTCACAGTCACTTCACACTGACTGCTGCACAACACATCACTTAATTTCCGGGCCGCCCGCCACCTGGTGAAGAGACATGGGAGATGAAGGACCAGCAGTGCCACGTTGAGCGGAAGTATTGTGAATTAGTAACCCACACACTCCTTGTGACACCTGCTCCCCGTCTGCCCTCCCACCCGCCGCCTGCCATCCGGAACCCGCACTGACAAGTAAGTCTCAGCAGAATGTGTCTGCTGGCGGCTCCCAGTCCCCCCTAGAGGAACACTGCTAGTGGTGTGGCAGCCGCGGCACACTAGGACTGAGAGACGCAGCGGGAGGAAAGCACGGGTGGGCGGGAGGAGAGCATAGGCGGACATCACCACGTCACATTGCAAGGTGACACCAGTCCCCCCAGTGAGGCCGCCGACGAATGCACTCAGCATAGTATTAGCAGCAGGCAGAGGGGGGGCGGGCGCAGCGGTGGTGGGAGGTACGGAAATGAGCTACAGGCTAGGCTCCACCGATCACACACTCAGCGATCACTGTGCCACAGCAAGCGTGGCGTGCAGCGGTGCTGGACATTAGGGAGTGCCTGTGCGCACCAGGCACCCCCTGTACGCACGCCTATGCGCTACCACCCCCCATATGCCACACTACATCACTATGCTATAGCCCTCCCATATGCTGCACTTCATAGTTACACTATACCCCCCATACAACATACTACATCACCACACTACACTACTCACAATAAAATTAAAACATCCCAGTTCCTCATTCTTAATGAGCTCACGTGAGTTCTCTCCCCAACGGAGCTCCAGACCAAGTAACAATGAAGACACCAGCAGCGTGTAGGGGGCAGGCCTGGTCCACTTGTCAGGAGAGAGCAGTCACTGGAGGGTAAGAAGGGGGCGGGGCCTAGTCCTACAGACGGGAGAGAGCACAGACAGGAGAGAGCAAGGTACAGGGGTAGAAGGGGACGGCTGATGTGAAGAAGGGGGCGGGGCCTAATCTTGCATCCTTTCAAAATTCGACTTTTTAAAATTCGACATTTGACAAATTTGACTTTTCTGCAATGGTACAAATGCGGCAATTCAACAAAAGTATATTCAATTGAAGTTTGTAAATTCGACAACAGTGCTTTTAAACAGTAAATTCGTCATTTTCAATCCGCCACACTTTTCAGGCGGAATCTAATAAAAAATAATATTTTTTTGGGGTAATAGCATATCTATTTATATTAGAAGGGATTAGGTACTTGGTTTGTCTTTTTTGGAGGCACAAGTATTATTTATATATTTTTTAAAAGATTATTATTATTATTATTATTTTTTAAATGGAATGTGAAAAACCCGGAAAAGAAAAATTGCGTGGGGTCCCCCCTCCAAAGCATAACCAGCCTCGGGCTCTTTGAGCCGGTCCTGGTTCTAAAAATCCGGGGGAAAAATGGACAGGAGATCCCCCGTATTTTTAAAACCAGCTCCGGGCTCTGCGCCTGGTGCTGGTTCAAAAAATACGGGGGACAAAAAGAGTAGGGTCCCCCATTATTTTTACACCAGCATCGGGCTCCACTAGCTGGACAGATAATGCCACAGCCGGGGGTCACTTTTATACAGTGCCCTGCGGCCGTGGCATTAAATATCCAACTAGTCACCCCTGGCCGGGGTACCCTGGGGGAGTGGGGACCCCTTCAATCAAGGCCCCCCCCCAGCCACCCAAGGGCCAGGGGTGAATCCCGAGGCTGTCCCCCCCATCCAAGGGCTGCGGATGGGAGGCTGATAGCCTTGAGAAAATTGAAAGAATATTGTTTTTTCCAGTAGTACTACAAGTCCCAGCAAGCCTCCCCCGCAATCTGGTACTTTGAGAACCACAAGTACCAGCATGCGGGAGAAAAACGGGCCCGCTGGTACCTGTAGTTCTACTGGGGAAAAAATACCCAAATAAAAACAGGACACAGACACCGTGAAAGTATAACTTTATTTCACACCTGCCGACACACACATACTTACCTATGTTGACACGAAGCAGTCGGTCCTCTTCTCCAAGTAGAATCCACGGGTAACTGAAAATAAAAGATAATTATACTCACCTGATCCAGGTTCCAGATTAACTCCACGTACTTGGCAAAACAACAAACCGAACACCCGGACCAGACGGACTGAAAGGGGTCCCATGTTTACACATGGGACCCCTTTCCACGAATGCAGACATCCGAATCTCGCGGGAATCCGACAGCGGGATGATGACGTTCGGGCGCGCTCGGGTTAGCCGAGCAAGGCGGGAAGGTTCGAACCTGCCTCGGACCCATGTAAAATGGGTGAAGTTCGGGGGGTCCGGATTCCGACGAACCGAACCCACTCATCACTAGTATGTACGTGTGTGTCAGGTGCCGTGCGCGTACGTACGTGTGTGTCAGGTGTCGTGCGTGTACGTGTGTGTGTGTGTGTGTGTGTGTGTGTCAGGTGGCGCGTACCTACATGTGTGTATGTCAGGTGCTGTGCATGTGTGTACGTACACGCGTGTATGTGTCAGGTGCCGCGCGTGTACGTGTGTGTGTGTGTGCCAGTGAGCCACGCGTGTACATGCGTGAGGGTGTCAGGAGCCGCGCGTATACGTACATACGTGTAGGTTTCAGGTGCCGCGCGTATACATACGTGTGTGTGTCAGGAGCCGAGCGCGTACGTACATGTGTGTGTGTCAGGAGCAACGCGCGTGTGTGTCAGGAGCCACACGTGTGCATACGTGTGTGTGTCAGGTGCCACACATGTACGTACGTACGTACGTACGTACGTACGTACGTGTGTGTGTGTGTGTGTGTGTGTCAGGTGCCGCGCTTGTACGTGTGTGTGTCAAGTGCCGTGTGTGTACGTACGTATGTGTGTGCCTGGAGCCGCGCGTGTACATACATGTGTGTGTGTGTGTCTCAGGTGCTGTACGTGTATGTGTGTGTCTCAGGTGCTGCACGTGTATATGTGTGTATTTCAGGTGCTGCATTTGTATGCGTCAGCTGCCACGTGGGTGTCAGGTGTTGAGCGTGTATGTGTTTGTGTCAGCTGTCGCATCTGTATGTGTGTGACTGTCAGGTGCTGCGCGTGTATGTGTGTGTCAGGTGCTGTTCATGTATGTGGGAGTGGCAGGTGCTGCATGTGTATATATGTGTGAGTGGCAGGTGCTGCGTGTGTATACGAGTGTGTGTGAGGTGCTGCGAGTGTATGTGTGTGTTAGGTGCTCTGAGTGTATATGATTGTGTGTCAGGTGCTGTGCGTGTGTGTGTTAAATGCCACATGTATATATGTGTGTCAGGTGCTGCGTGTGTGTGTGTCAGGTGCTGCATGTTTGTATGTGTGTGTGTGTGTGTGTGTGTCAGGTGCTGCATGTCTGTATGTGTGTGTGTCAGGCGCTGCATGTCTGTGTGTGTGTGTGTCAGGTGCTGCATGTCTGTATATGTGTGTGGGTGTGTCAGGTGATGCATGTCTGTGTGTGTGTGGGTGTGTCAGGTGATGCATGTGTGTGTGTGGGTGTGTCAGGTGCTGCATGTCTGTGTGTGTGTGTGGGTGTGTGTGGGTGTGTGTGTGTCTGTCAGGTGCTGCATGTGTGTGTCAGGTGCTGCATGTCTGCGTGTGCGTGTGTCAGGCGCTGTATGTCTGCGTGTGTGTGTCAGGCGCTGCATATCTGTGTCAGGTGCTGTGTGTGTGTGTGTGTGTGTGTGTGCGTGTGTGTCAGGCGCTGCGTGTCTGCGTGTGTGTCAGGCGCTGCGTGTCTGCGTGTGTGTCAGGCGCTGCGTGTGTGTCAGGCGCTGCGTGTGTGTCAGGCGCTGCGTGTCTGCGTGTGTGTCAGGCGCTGCGTGTCTGCGTGTGTGTCAGGCGCTGCGTGTCTGCGTGTGTGTCAGGCGCTGCGTGCCTGCGTGTGTGTCAGGTGCTGCGTGTGTGTCAGGCGCTGCGTGTGTGTCAGGCGCTGCGTGTCTGCGTGTGTGTCAGGCGCTGCGTGTCTGCGTGTGTGTCAGGCGCTGCGTGTCTGCGTGTTTGTGTGTCAGGTGCTGCGTGTGTGTGTCAGGTGCTGCGTGTGTGTGTGTCAGATGCTGCGTGTCTGCGTGTGTGTCAGGTGCTGCGTGTGAGTATGTCAGGTGCTGCGTGTGTCAGGAGCATGTGAGTGTCAGGTGCGTGTGTGTGTCAGGCGCTGCGTGTGTCAGGCGCTGCGTGTGCGTGTGTGTCAGGCGCTGCCTGTGCGTCAGGCGCTGCGTGTCTGTGTGTGTCAGGCGCTGCGTGTCTGTGTGTGTCAGGCGCTGCGTGTCTGTGTGTGTCAGGCGCTGCTTGTGTGCCAGGCGCTGCCTGTGCGTGTGTGCCAGGCGCTGCCTGTGCGTGTGTGCCAGGCGCTGCCTGTGCGTGTGTGTCAGGCGCCGCGTGTGCGTCAGGCACCGCGTGTGCATCAGGCGCCGCGTGTGCGCCAGGCGCCACGTGTCTATGTGCGTCAGGCGCCGCGTGTGAGTGTGTGCGTGTGTGTCAGGTCCGTGTGAGTGTCAGGTGCTGCGTCTGTGTGTGCGTGTGTCATGTGCTGCGTGTGTGTCAGGTGCTGCGTGTGAGTGTATGCGCGTGTGTCAGGTCCGTGTTAGTGTCAGGTGCTGTGTGTGTGTGTCAGGTGCTGTGTGTGTGCGTGTGTGTCAGGTGCTGTGTGTGTGCGTGTGTGTCAGGTGCTGTGTGTGTGTGTGTGTGTGTGTGTGTCAGGTGCTGTGTGTGTGCGTGTGTGTGTGTGTGTGTGTCAGGTGCTGTGTGTGTGCGTGTGTGTCAGGCGCTGCATATGCGTATGCGTGTCAGGCGTTGCATGTCTGTGTGTGTCAGGCGCTGCGTGTCTGGGGGGGTGGCCGGACACACAGCAGAGAGTGGGGGGGTGGCTGGACACACAGCAGAGAGGGGAGGGTGACCGGACACACGGCAGGGAGGGGAGGGGGTAGGGGGTGGCCGAACACAGCAGGAAGAGGGGGGAGTTGCCGAACACATAGCAGGGGAGGGGAGGGGATGGTGGCCAGACAAACAGCAGGGGAGGGGGGGGAGGGTAGGCCGGACACACAGCAGGTGAGGGGGGGGGGGGGCTGGACACACAGCAGGGAGGGGGGGGTAGGCCGGACACACAGCAGGGGAGGGGGGGTGGCTGGACACACAGCAGGTGAGGGGGGGGGGGGGGGCTGGACACACAGCAGGTGAGGGGGGGGGCTGGACACAGCAGGTGAGGGGGGGGGGCTGGACACACAGCAGGTGAGGGGGGGGGCTGGACACAGCAGGTGAGGGGGGGGGGCTGGACACACAGCAGGTGAGGGGGGGCTGGACACACAGCAGGTGAGGGGGGGCTGGACACACAGCAGGTGAGGGGGGCGGGGCTGGACACACAGCAGGTGAGGGGGAGGGGCTGGACACGCAGCAGGTGAGGGGGGGGCTGGACACGCAGCAGGTGAGGGGGGGGGCTGGACACGCAGCAGGTGAGGGGGGGGCTGGACACACAGCAGGTGAGGGGGGGGCTGGACACAGCAGGTGAGGGGGGGCTGGACACACAGCAGGTGAGGGGGGCGGGGCTGGACACACAGCAGGTGAGGGGGGGGCTGGACACGCAGCAGGTGAGGGGGGGGGGCTGGACACGCAGCAGGTGAGGGGGGGGGCTGGACACGCAGCAGGTGAGGGGGGGGGCTGGACACGCAGCAGGTGAGGGGGGGGGCTGGACACGCAGCAGGTGAGGGGGGGGGGAAGCCGGACACACAGCAGGGGAGGGGAGGGTGGCCGGACACACAGCAGGGGAGGGGAGGGTGGCCGGACACACAGCAGGGGAGGGGAGGGTGGCCGGACACACAGCAGGGGAGGGGAGGGTGGCCGGACACACAGCAGGGGAGGGGAGGGTGGCCGGACAAACAGCAGGGAGGGGGGGGTAGGCCGGACACACAGCAGGGGAGGAGGGGGGGGCTGGACACACAGCAGGTGAGGGGGGGGGCTGGACACACAGCAGGTGAAGGGGGGGTAGGCCGGACACACAGCAGGGAGGGGGGGGGGGGTAGGCCGCCGGACACACAGCAGGGGAGGGGAGGGTGGCCGGACAAACAGCAGGGAGGGGGGGGTAGGCCGGACACACAGCAGGTGAGGGGGGGTGGCTGGACACACAGCAGGTGAGGGGGGGGGGGGTCTGGACACACAGCAGGGAGGGGGGGGGGGGTAGGCCGGACAAACAGCAGGGAGGGGGGGGGGGCTGGACACACAGCAGGGGGGGGGGTAGGCCAGACGCACAGCAGGTGAGGGAAGGGGTGGCTGGACACACAGCAGGGAGGGGGGGTAGGCCAGACGCACAGCAGGTGAGGGGGGGGGTGGCTGGACACACAGCAGGGAGGGGGGGGAGGTAGGCCAGACGCACAGCAGGTGAGGGGGGGGGTGGCTGGACACACAGCAGGGAGGGGGGGTAGGCCGGACACACAGCAGGTGAGGGGGGGGGCTGGACACACAGCAGGTGAGGGGGGGGGCTGGACACACAGCAGGTGAGGGGGGGGGGTAGGCCGGACACACAGCAGGTGAGGGGGGGGGTGGCTGGACACACAGCAGGGAGGGAAGGGGGTAGGGGGGTGGCCTTATTATAATAACCGTGTGGGGGAGGAGTCTGCGGCGGTGGGTGAATGAGATGTGGGGGCAGGCTGCTAAGGGTGCAGGGGAGGAGGGGAAGGGAGCCGGATGGATCTGAATGTGAGCCGCACGTAAGGGACCATACTGATCCTCCCCACCTCAGCCCGCTGGTGCTGCTGCCTGACTTCTTCCGTGCAGCACAGCTGTCTTCTCCGGCTGCCGCTGCCGCTCCCGCACCCGCTTCAGGTGTGGGGGTACCACACCGCTCAGTAGGCAAGCGCTGTCAGTCAGGAGTCAGCGCTGCACCGGATGTCTCTTCTGGATGTCCTCTGACTTTCTCCTGCGGCGCAACTCCAGCTATTCCTCCCGCTGCGGCTCCCACTTCGGGTAAGGGGACCATATTGCTCAGTAGTGAGCACTTTCGGTAAGCCTGCGGCTGCTATGCCACTACCCCTCTCCTCCACAGTCCTAATGGGTCGCTGCAGTCTGTAAGGGACCGCAGGTGCACACACCAAGGAACCGCTGGCTCTCCTCCTTTCGCCAGCAGCTACTTTTATAACCTCAGCCTGCACGAGACCCCTTCCCTCACTCACTCTCGCTCTCCTGGCGGCCACTGCGCAGCCGCAACAAATTGAAAAGCCCTATCTCTATAATGGGGCATATTTCTCTTAATTAAAAAAACCCTATAACTTTCTGAAAAACCACAACCCCAAAAGGCACTACACTGGGGCATACTCTATCTAGTAAAACAAACCCCAAGTCTTAATTCGTCCTCTATCCGGAGTTATGCCTTCCCAAAAAATATCTAATTCACTCTATAGGAAAACGGTGTCAAAAAGCCACAAAGGAAGTCACAGAAAAAAACTGACAGTTGGAACTTTAGGTTACTCCCAATTCCTCATTTTTTATTATTTTGCCCTGAAATTTGGCATGCAGCACCGGGTGACGATTCTACACGCCCAGGCCAAATTTCAGCTCAGTACGTCCAATCAGTTTTGAGGTGTAGCCCCTCAAACACCATGCCCCCATCTCAGAAGTTCCCTATGGGAGAATTCCGTTTGTTCGATTCAGCCTTAATATAAGGGCACGACCGTGCCCTTATAATATGTATCTATCTATCTATCTATCGTATGTGTGTGTATATATACATCTATACATACATGCGCTAACACCTGGACATACACTGATGTACCCACACCTAATATCCATACATACACGCCCTGACACCTGGACATACACCAACATTCCCACACCTGCATCTATACATACACATGCTGACACCTGGACATACACCAACATACAAGCACCTGCATCTATATATACACGCGCTGACAAATGGACATACACCGACGTACCCACACTTGCATCTATACATACATGCACTGACATCTGGACATACAAGCACCTGCATCTATACATACACGCGCTGACACCTGAACCTACACTGACCTTCCCACACCTGCATCTATACATACACATTCTGACACCTGGACATACACAGACGTACCCACACCTGCATCTATACATACACGCGTTGACACCTGGACGTACACTGACGTACACACACCTACATCTATATATGCATGGATGCAAATGTGGGTACGTCTGTATACGTCCAGGTGTTAGCATGTGTATGTATAGATGTTAGGTGTGGGTACATCAGTGTATGTCCAGGTGTCAGCACATGTATGTATAGATTCACATGTGGGTAAGCCGGTGTACGTCCACGTGTCAGCATGTGTAGGTATAGATGCAGGTGTGGGTACGTTGGTGTACGTTTAGGGGTCAGCGTGTTAATGTATAGATGTTGGTGTGTGTATGTCAGTGTACGTACAGATATAGGT
The DNA here is from genome assembly GCF_028390025.1 of Pseudophryne corroboree. Taxonomy (NCBI): domain Eukaryota; kingdom Metazoa; phylum Chordata; class Amphibia; order Anura; family Myobatrachidae; genus Pseudophryne; species Pseudophryne corroboree. Next base: position 4,115 of record NW_026968857.1, on the reverse strand, counting down.
GTGTGTGTGTGTGTGTGTGTGTGTGTGTGTGTGTGTGTGTGTGTGTGTGTGTGTGTGTGTGTTTGTGTGTGTGTGTATGTATGTATGTATATGTATAGAGGAAGGTGTGATACATACATATAACACATACATGATAGATACATACATATATCACACACACGATAGATAGGATAGATAGATAGAACACATACATACAAGATAGATACATACATACATGATAGATACATATATATACACACACACACACACACATACGATAGATAGATAGATAGATAGATAGATAGATAGATAGATAGATAGATATATCACAAACATATATGATTCATACATATATCACACACACATACATGATACATACATGAGAAAGACCTGGGATGGTGATGAGGCCAGGGCCCCCTGCTGATGTTGCGTTGAGGAAGGCAGTGTTCCAGGGCGGATGCCAGTCGGGGAGAGCGCCGCGCAGCCCGGGAAAAATACTGCTGAGGAGCTACATCTGGAAGAGCCCCTGGGAGGGAGAGTGCCACATGCCCCATCCTGCGCGGCAGACTCTGCAGGCCTGCACATGGGAAGGGAGGTCTCTGGCCACACGTACTCACCCTTCTGCTGAAGCCCCGCTGCTGTCCCCATCAGCGCTCTCCAGCGGGGAGCGGGGCCAGGATGAACCTCAACCTGTGAGAACTATCTTCATGATCAAGAGATCTCATATGCAAGATAAGTATGTGTTGGGATAGGGCTGGGGAGGGTGGCTGCTCGGGCACACCCCCGTCAAGTTAAGGAGATTTAACTGAGGAAGCACAAGGGAACTCTCGTCTGGGGACAACAACTGCAGGGAGACCACATCTTTTCAGATGAACATGGGAGGGCGGAAGGCTGCCTAATACTGAAGCACCCTCAGACATTAAACCATATGCAACAACTATTGCAAGCATTCCTGGGGGAAGGTCTGCAGCAGACGGATTTGCATACGGTGATGTCATCCAAGCAGTGGGCCAAAGTTGGCTGGAACCCTCATCTGTATATGAAAAGAGAAAAGGGGCATGCAGGGCATGGCGGCCTTTTGCGGCGCTTGGATAACCCCAAGTTTGCATTAAACACCCCCACCCTCCTTTGGTGTGGGGCTCATGTTGGCCATGCCCAAGCCCCTGAAGCATTCAAGCTGATTTCTTGCAGCAGCTGGGCACTGTAACAGCTTCAGAGCTGCTCTACAAGACAAGTAAAAGGGTGTGGGCCCTGCAGCACCACCTGTAGTTTGCATACACACATATATAGGACAGCATCTCTTATATGCCCCAGGGTCAATAAAATAGTATCCTTGTCTAGGCTATCCATCCCCTCAGATAAGGTATTTGTCCATGCCGCTACAGCACTACACACCCAGGCCGACGCAATTGCCGGTCTGAGTAAGGTACCTGAATGTGTATAAATGGACTTCAGGGTAATCTCCTGTTTGCGGTCAGCACACTCTTTGAGGGTAGCCGTATCCTGGGACGGGAGGGCTACCTTCTTGGTTAAGCGTGTTAATGCTTTGTCCACCCTAGGGGAGGATTCCCATCGTAACCTATCCGTTGATGGGAAAGGATACGCCATAAGAATCCTTTTGGAAATCTGCAGTCTTTTATCTGGAGATTCCCAAGCTTTTTCACATAACTCGTTCAGCTCGTGTGAGGGGGGAAAGGTTACCTCAGGCTTCTTTCCCTTGTACATATGTACCCTCTTGTCAGCGACGGGGTTCCTCTGTGATGTGCAAAACATCTTTTATTGCCATAATCATAAATCGAATGGATTTTGCCAATTTTGGCTGTAACTTTGCATCATCGTAATCGACACTGGAGTCAGAATCCGTGTCGGTATCGGTGTCAACAATCTGGGATAGTGGGCGCTTATGAGACCCTGACAGTCCCTGCAACATAGGATCAGGCATGGGTTGAAACCCTGACTGTCCCAAAGCTTCTGCCTTGTCTAATCTTTTGTGCAATGAGTTTACACTAGCATTTAAAACATTCCACATATCCATCCAATCAGCTGTCGGCGGAGACACCACATTCATTTGCTCCCGCTCCTCTCTAATATAGCCTTCTTCCTCAGACATGTCGACACACGTGTACCGACACACTTCACACACAGGGAATGCTTTTTCTGAAGACAGTTTCCCCACAAGGCCCTTTGGAGAGACAGAGAGAGAGTATGCCAGCACACCCCCCAGCGCTATATAACCCAGGAATAAAACAGTAACTTAATGTTTGCCCAGTAGTGCTGCTGTATGTAATTTGCGAATTATGTGCCCCCCCCCTCTTTTCAACCCTCTTGTCTAACGTGGTATAAGCAGGGTAGTGCTGTGGAGAAAAAATGGCGCTGGTGAGTGCTGAGGGAGAAGCCCCGCCCCCTCGGAGGCGGGCTTCTGTCCCGCTTAAACTGTAAAATTGGTGGGGGCTTATACATATATAAAGTGCCCAGCTGTATATATGTTATATTTTTGCGAAAGAGGTTTATATTGCTGCCCAGGGCGCCCCCCCTGCGCCCTGCACCCTTACAGTGACCGGAGTATGTGAGGTGTATGGGAGCAAAGGCGCACAGCTGCAGTGCTGTGCGTTACCTCAGTGAAGATCATGAAGTCTTCTGCCGCCTCTGAAGTCTTCTTTTCTTCTCATACTCACCCGGCTTCTATCTTCCGGCTCTGCGAGGGGGACGGCGGCGCGGCTCTGGGACGGACGGCGAGGGTGAGATCCTGCGTACCAATCCCACTGGAGCTAATGGTGTCCAGTAGCCTAAGAAGCAGGACCTTGCAACTCAGAGAGTAGGGCTGCTTCTCTCCCCTCAGTCCCTCGATGAGGGAGTCTGTTGCCAGCAGTGCTCCCTGAAAATTAAAAACCTAACAAAACACTTTCTGTCAGAAAGCTCAGGAGAGCTCCTGAAAAGCACCCAGTCTCCACTGGGTACAGTATTGTTTTCTTTCAAAAATCCACTTCATTTTCTTTACCCTATTATTAAAATGGTAATTGACAAAAACAAACTACATTGTCACCAGAAGAGCAATACAAAATGTACAAGTGATATATTAAAATCATCTTTCCAGCTTGAATTTCAATGATTCATTGGGTCAACAATTTTGTGAGAAACATCTTCACCCTTAAATATAGATTTTCTTAATTCCTTACCTGTGTGCTAATTAGATATCACCTTGTTTTCACATTAAACAGACTTCCACATGAGAAAGCAGCAAGGATGCAGTGGCGTTAATGTTTCCTGGTGTCAACCTGTATTATTTCAGTAGACATTGAAATGAGGATACATCTTGCTGCCTTTCCAATGAAGCAAGTTTAATTTAGTAATAGGTGAAAAACCATCCCTACAAAGGTGTTAATCAGAGACTTGGCTTTGTGGACACTTTTCAGAGAACAAATTTGTTAGCATAAAAATAAAGCCAGAAAATGAAGAGCTGTTTAATCACGCAATTTGATTTTTTTGCCAGCATATTTCTTTTTCTCTGCAACCCACTGCTAAATTGTGCTTCCTAGATGTTTTTATAAAATCACTGAATCAAATCTAACTCTGATTACATCAGAGAAGCCAGGTACCCTACACCATAACAGGGGGTATGAAATTTGACTTGTCTACTTAAAGATCACCAAAATCTGATAACAAGGTCAATTACGTCCCTGGGTGGGATTGAACCACCAACCTTTTGGTTAATAGCCGTACACACTAACTGATTGCGCCACAGAGACACTTTGCAGAACAACATACTGACAAATGCTAATAAGCATTCATCTAAAACGTTTCCTAGAAAAACTTAAAAAAGTCAATAATCTGGAGAGTTTTTGTAAGATGTTTCTTCTATCAACCAACGAAGAAACACATTGGTACTTTCCCATGATGAGTGAGTGCTTCAGGATCTCTTGCACTTACATGTGCAGCAGAGTACAGCAATGGAAGCATGCTGGGCCCATAACCCAGAGGTAGGCAGATTGAAACTATCCTCTGCTATATGCATTTTTTTGTTTGTTAATTAAAGTAATCCAAAACTGGGATTGATATTTTGGCTCTTTTATTTTTACTTAAAGTACAATAACTTTTACCATTTTAATTTGTTTTAATAGTATATTGACAGTATTGTT